>NC_046380.1:13565794-13652992 GCF_011125445.2 Fundulus heteroclitus | reverse complement strand
CTTCTAAAAGACATCCAAACCTGTTGTGCAGTTTGCCGTTCCAATGGTCATGTAAGCAGATGTTTATTTATCTGGCATTTTGATGCTATAATACTTCAAATCTTGACAAAAAGGTGAATCGGACCTCTGGCAGATGTGTGAAACTCTCCGCGAGGAAGTTTTTTTTTTTCATACACATATTACTTTGACATGACCTCCACTTGCATGATACAGAGAGTACCGTGTGCTCCTGTTGTCTTCTCTTCATTACTTCTGCGTTTTTTTTTTTTTTTTTTTTTTTTCCCCCCCGCAGCCGTGAGCACAAACACATACATACATGCGCACGAATTGTGTTTGACACGGCAGTCAGGAGTCTCATTAGTGGCAGCAGAGGAGCCTTGCCTTGCTGTCATGAGTGTGTGTCCCCGCCGCTCCTCACAACCATCTCCTGCATGTCATGTCAGCCAAGGCTCTGATTCTCTGTCGCTGCGCTTTGTGAGGTGAGCTCAGAGACACACCGGGCGAGGGGGGGAGAGAGGGGTGCAAGGAGGGGGTGCGGGGTGGGAAGGGCACGAGAGAGAGAACAATAAAGGAGGGAAAATAACTGAGGAACAAGAAAGAGATCTAGGGGTGGTGGTGGAGGAGGAGGAGTGATAGGGTGGGGTGGGGTGGGTGTGGGGGGGGGGGGGATAAAAGTAAAGGAGGCTCTATCTCCCATTATTGGTAATGAGGAACATGGAGGATGGTGCCAAGGGGGACATCATGACATTACTATCTGCAAATTCACCCTCTGCTTTTTTTTGCTGCCACAGATTCACTCTGAGAAATGTTTAAGGGGCTCACAGTTCTTCTCACTCAAGAAGAAGAAAAAAAAAAAAGAAACCTGCAACTTCTCTTCTTCAGATTAATCCTGCCTGATTTTATGTCACCGTCACCCATGATTCGGTTTTCAGAATCAACGTTCTGTTATAGAGGATTCATTTATATAATCGGATCATTTTGGAAGAGATTAATCTATACATTTTTGAGGAGATGTACATTTCTCTCTGTTCAGAATGAAATACGTTGTCATGGTCGTTTGAAAAGAATAGGTAAAAAGTATAAATAAGATAACATAAATACAGCTACAAGAGCCTTTAGTCACAATTATCATCTTCTGTCATTATCACTAAAAACAAACAAATATAAAGTAAAATTGACGTTAAGAAAATTGGCCCACCTATAGGAGATCTCTTCTCCTACTCCAGCTATATAGACCACAACAGGTTTTAACAGTTTTAACAAGGCACGATTTTTTTACTGTTACATTCAATATCAAGCGGAGGGATTTTTCAATGATCTCCAGATATCAAAGAGATTTAAAGATACTTGCTACTTGCACATATTTGTCATAACTGTTGCAAATAAAATGTGTCAAGTAAGAACTGCTAAGATAGCTGTTGGGTTACTTCTTTTGTCACTATGACCACTGTTGGATATTTAATTTATTAGAAATACTTATACTCAATAGTATTCAAGCAATGTTGTACGTATGGTATTATCTGTCTCATCTACTGTAATTCAGAAGCCGGAAACCAATGATATATTATAGGTTTGTACTGATTTGCAGCTTGCTTTTTATGCAATTTCAATATTATAATCTAATTAAATTTGCGTAATTTGAATGTTTAAAGATCAAATTTGTACCTCAGTCATTTCCACGCTAAATGGAACTGTTTATCTCCACAGTTCTCAACTACATCTCAGCACCGTAGCCAGTGACTCTCATTCAGCCGTTTATCACCGCTCATATAGAAGAAACTGTGGTTTTAAGCAGATTAATTATACGATCTCAGGTGAGCACAGAACATAGAGAAACTGGTGGTCTGTGGATTTGCTTTGCTACATTTATTACCGGGATGGTTAAAATTGTCCCATAAGCAATTTGTTTTAACAACACAGTGTTCTACTCTGTGCAAATAAATTCTCTGCAATCCTAATTTGACAGTGCTCCGCTAAACACATCAGCACTTAAAAAAAAAACGTGTATTTCTTTCTGTTGGAAACATCAGGCATCCACTGCTCATCGTATCTCCTTACTTAGCATCTGTCTGATGTCACAAGAAGGCCGACACACGCTTTGCCTTTGCTTTTCATACATAAGTAGCGGGTGATTCATGAATCCACTCTCTTATTAATCTCCCTCAGCTTGTGTAAATGACCCTCCAGGGCAATATATAAGTTTAATAAACTAAAGACACGCATGATGGGAGAGAAAAGAAATGCGGACAGGGAGAGCGAAGGAGGAAGGAGGGAAAAGGGAGGCAGGTGGCTCGAAGGCTCTTTGAGGAACAGAGTGTTAGCGCTTTACCCTCAGGGTAAATGAGAAGTAGCTTTGAGGGCTGCGAGGAGCCGGGTCTGTTCCCAACCTAAAGGCGTGTTTACCACCTTGTTGCGCGGGCGGCTGTGCTTTTGAAGGATCAGTCTCGAGCGCGCCTCTAATTAAAGCTGTCATGGCCGGGTGCCTGCAGGGATAATGTTCTATTATTATAGTCATTTGTTTCAATTAAACGCTGGCTGATTTTACAATAGCAGCCGTGAACCTGTGTGAGTGAGCCATCACTCCAAACAAGATGGCTCCAGTCAAGCAGCGAGTAGGGAGAGGGAGTCTTTGGAGTCACGGAGGCGTCGGCAACTGCGCAGCTTATTCAAATGGGGCAGGGCGGGCTGGGACCGTTTCTGATACTGCTGATTAAAAAGAATCAGCAGGTGATTCCTCTTTAAAATCCAAATCAGATTATATGAAATAATCGAAGGACGAAACGCTTCCTCCTTAGAGTATTTTTTTATTTCCAGCCTAAAATTAGACACCAAATTTCCTTCACATTCTTAAAGCCCTGAGTGAACGTTTATTGTGCAACCACTTACAGATTCCATGGAAATATGGCCTAGTTTTATTATGATGTGAGTTCAATAAAATGGCCTTGCTCTCATCTGCCTTAATTAACTGATGAAACAAATGGTATAATAATCACAAGTAGGTATACCCAGAGTTCAGCTGCTGTTCTCAACAGTGGAGCGTAATTCTCCTTCTTTCCTTGGAGCTGTGTATAGGACTTTTTCCCTTTCTTCTTACATCTGAGTGCTGGTGGTCAAATCCCTTTAGCTAAATCAAATGGTGCAGGCAATTGGAGTGGCCATGAAACCATTTTGAAGGTAGGGTCAGCGAGAGCAGAGGGGGAACAATGGCTTTGTGATATTCCATCTCTCTCACATTGTGCTACACATAATTGGAAAGCCTTTGTTATTTGACTCCCATTTGACTATGATGTACAAGATGTGAATGCAAACACGACAGGCGTAACGAAGGCAGAGGAACAAACTCACACCGAGTTTCCTGGCTTTACATCACACTTTAGCTTTGCCTGGCTGCTTGTCACTGAAACCAAAACCCAACTGTCCCATTCCTGACTTTGGAGAGGGATTTTTTTTTTTTTACTTAGATTTAGACTTTTTTTTCTCTACTCCAGTTTCTGTACTTTTTATTGTGTCTGATATTGGGCATATAGAAAAGTATCTCAACCTTACAGATTCTGACAGATAATACTGAGCAAAAATACCCCATAAATTGCTCCATTAAAAGAAAAGAAAATGTATGAAATAATCTGATTGTTTTTAAAGCAGAACTCAGTGGCTACTAGACAATCACACCTTCTGTCTCAACTAATAAGATTCAATTTTATGAGTCCTTCTTAATTGTAATGACGCCATTGAGCCACCAGGCTGTTTTAAAAGAGATTGTTTTTCTCTACAGAAAAATAAGAAAAAAAAAGGAGAAAAAAAACAAACAAAGTTTTAGTTAAAAATAATTGTGCATAAAATAAGTTTTTTTCTTACTGTAAAGTAATATTTGAAGCCTGGCAATTTTTTTTGTTAGATAGCTAACTGGACAATAGCAAATAAATTGACCTTTCCTGTAGTTGGCTTGACATAGTCTGTTTATTTTAGGGATAGAGATGCTATCTCTGGTAGATTGTTGCAAAACCTTTATCTTAAAGGGATAGTTCTGATAGTTAAAGTTGCATCCTGAGTTTGTAAAACCGTGAACAAATGCTTAGTTATATAATGCTGACAGTGATTCACTGTTTTATCTGATTTTAACACCTTAAAATGACTCAAAAGGAAATTGGGTAAATCTGTAGCTTACTGCACCAAAAGATCAGTATCAGACTTAATTTAGCACATTTGCGAATACAAACAAGGGATATGACTTTGCATTCCAACGCTCGACTCATATAAAAAAAAAAAAACATTGGCAGACAAGTATCTGCAAGCAGAACAACAACTACAATCTATAACAGAAAATGCATTATTCATGGAAAAAAAGGGTTTATTATGGGTTAATAAACGTCTCCAGTTTTGCTGGGGATCATTGGGAAGCTGATGTTGATGCCCCGGGTCAACAACTTCCTTATTACCATTTTACAGTAACATTCTCTGAGGTTCCCCACTGTCTGCTTCATCAATTGTCACTTGGCAGGCTGCTCTGTGTACATTAAGAGTGGAGTAAGCTGGGATTTTTGTGATTGTCGTATGTGCAAATGACAACGAAGATACTACATTCCTGTGCTTTTCCAAGTCTGCTAGTTGTTTGGAAATCATCGAAGCAGGCTAGCAATCAGCTGATTGGATAGACTCAAACAGATGGCAGCTTTTGCTAACATGACTTTAGGTTAATAACACGGAAATCAAAGAGTAACAGTTTCAGTGACAGTGAAGTGAGAGTGACTGTGATAGTTGCAGTGATTAGATAAATTGTTGACTCTTATAAGTGCCTGGGTGTTTCACCTGAACAGTAAACTGGTATGGAGTCACAACACGGACGCTCTTTTGAGGAAAGGTCAGAGCAGACGACCTGCTAAGAAGACTAAGAGCTTTTGGGCGCTCCTGAAGACCTTTTCTTTTCCGCTTTGGCAGAATCAGCCATGTTTTATGGTGCAGTTTGTTAGACCACCAGCTTATTTACAGTTGAGAGGAAGCAGTCAGATAGGCTCACCAGGAAGGCCAGTGGTGGTCTGGGATGCCCCCTGAACCTGGTGCAGGGGATCGGAGACTCTAACAGAATAACATCACTTTTGGACAGTGTCTTCTACCCCATGCATGGAGCTGCCGAGAGCTGGAGAGCTCCTTCAATGAAAGACTTCTGCATCCTAAATGCACAAAGGAGCGCTATAAAAGACCCTTCCTCTCTGCAGCTGTTAGACTTTATAACCATCACTGCTCCCAACAAGCTCAATAAGCTGTTTACATCGTTGTTTCTGCCGGTTGCTGTTTTATGCACAGATTGGTCAAAAAGTCTCCTATCTAAGGGAACCCAGCAGATTGTATCGAGTCTTGACAAGCAGCAGTCACTCCTCCTAAAAGCGCTTAGAGCCATAAGGACAGTCGTCTGCATTGTCGATGACTTTGCAGCAATCCCTCATACTGAGCATGCATGAAGCGACAGTGGAGAGGAAAACTCCCCTTTAACAAGAAGCAGAAACCTCCTGCAGAACCAGGCTCAGCCGACTGGGGGGTTAGAGAAGTAGAGGCACAAAATGTGTCAATGTTATACGGTAATGGCAGACTATCTGCTCCCCCCCCTCAATGCTGTCACAGCCAACGCCAGACCAGGTTTACCTACTAAGGAGAGAACATAAAGTTAAAAGTTGGAATAACCATCTCATTCAAAAGATGGCTGATTGGCTCTCCCCTGGTATTTAAACCATGACTGTCTGTATTTTCTAGCTCAGAGGAAAAAAATCTAACCAGCTGTTTTTTTTCTTTTTTAAAACTAAAGATATTTTTTTTCTCTTTATTTGCTAAAACACATCTTACTGACAGCTTGCAGTACAAGTTAGGAGAATGCTCCATACTGTGGCTGACACTGTCTGGTTGGCTATATTATTAAAATGACCCCAGGGATGTTATGTTGGTTTTGGAACTTCTCCAAATCCTGACTTACCTTGAAACCTTTAGCCAAGTTTGCCTGCTCTCCATATAAACAGTCTGTCTTATCTTCTAAGTCATCAGAACCCCACATTTTACTGAAAGGGCAGTCAAATCTCTCCCACTCAAATCAATAGTTTTTGGTTTGCTAAGAAAGCTGTAAATCTAGACATTTTAGAAGTTGTAAACACCCCCTGCTTTTGTGGTGTTATCAGTAGTTATATGGCTACCAAAAAGATCAAAGACCAATTAAATCTAGCTACTCTTTCTGCTCTTTTACTTGGCAATTTTAAAGACACCGTTAGGAATTAGCATACAGTACCTATGGCAACCGCCAACCTTCATCTGATTCTTTCATAATATTTGCACAGCCGTCTGCAGCCAGTTTTATTTAGCCCAGGTTTGATGCCACTGTGTGATAACCTCTTGCTTTTTGTTCTTCATACAGGTGAAAGCCCCAATTAAAAACAGTAAGCTGCAAAAAGGGACATTACAGTATTAAAAGAAATAAATTAACACAGTGGCCTTGCATTGAGCAAGAAGCAAAAGTTGTCTAATGTGAAAATAAGTTGTTTTTAGACACACTTTGGGATATTTTTCTCAAATGCAGTGCAATGCCTGCCTTATTGATTTACAAACATCGCAATTATTTCATCAATTAGGGAAGAAAATAGGCAGACTTTCAGTGGTTGGCAATAATATTGTAACATTTTGACGTAAAATTAAGATACACAAATGTAGAAAAAACAAAAGTCTGACTTCATATAAAACATGACCTCTTTTATTCAATTAAAATCATTTCTGATACTGCATCTGCAGTGGGAAATTAGAAGATTTATGTATATTCTGACATATATCATTTCTTCCTGTTTATAGCCAAATGTAAATTTTATCACCATGCAGAATTGCTCTGTGTTCCTGAACTGCTTTGCTTTGCATGTCTCTTTCTTGTTTATATTAAACACGGTGTGACTCAGATTAAAGGGTAACAATTTTGCTAGGAGGCTGTTGCTATAGAAATGCATCTGCCACAGCAATGATAGGCTATTCTTGCTTGATTAATTGTTTTTTTTCCGATGCTTCTTGGGTAGTGAGAATCCCTAAAGAACAAGTTCATGGAAAAAACAACAATTGATTGTTTTATTATTTTCCACCATTTTCTTTCGTTTACCGTGTTTTTTTTTTGTACGCTCCTCATTTTGCTGGCACTATTTCTCACGTTTTCAGGAGTGTAGTAATGGTGTTTTAAAATCCTGATTGGAAGTCGGATATTTCCGCGGTTGGGGGAGGTTACAGCTTTGTTATTTGAAATGCAAAAGGAATGTCTTTGTTCGGGGCTGGCTTTTGTGAGCAGCTGCTGAGGCAAATGCAGAATCTAATGTAGTGTGAATATTATGAGTTTTCAAAGCAGGCCAGAGCAGTGCACAACATTACTTTGTAGTCCGTTTTTACTCCAGCAATCTACTGGGACCAATTATGATTAGAGAACCAAGCCTTCATCTCAGAACCTCTGCTCGTGTTTATCAAGACCTCATATGCTTGGGCCCTTTCAATTTGATCTTTTTAGCACTGCACTAATGTGTAATGTATTATTTAACTCATAAATGTTTAAAAGAGCTAACAAATGCTAGCTCATCACTTTCTGATCTGTAAATTGCCAAACATTCCCATTTATGCCTGCATTAAAAGCACCCTTTGCTCCATGCTCATGTTACGTCCACATGAATCTTGAAGAAGAGCTTCTTATCCGGTTATTATTGAAGATTAAAGATAGCTAGAACTTTGCGAAAGCCTGAGTCTGTAATTATTGCAGGGTGTTCTTCGTGCAGGGCTCTTTCTCCAGCTGTGAATACCACTTTTGCTTCTATTTGTGATCACAGTTATTGCAAAAAGGTGTTGTTTGACGTGGCACTAAGTAATTTTTTTCTTACTTCACTGCACACGGCGAGCATAATGTACCTACAGGGGGCTGATGGGGTTGTTGATCAATATCATTGGCTCAGTGATTGCTTTACCAGGTGCTGAAAGCTCCAGATTCTCAAGAATTTGTTTTCAGCCGCATGAACCAAAGTCCTTCTTCACAACCAATTAAGTCGGAGAATTGCTGCATTCGTTGCCTCAAGATGTCATCTGAAATAAGCAGGAATAGCTGTAAAAGAGGATGGCTTTAAAAATGACATTTAATTTTGAGTGATACGTCATCTAACATAATTACAGCCATGTATTGTGTTGGGGTACATTTAATTGGGTGACGCTTTGTGGTGGAAAAAATAACTGCAATTATCATTTAAAAGATTAAAAACCCTGTATTTGAATATATCTTCTATTTACTTTTAATAGTTGTAGCTTCATTATTTCATTTTTAGTGCTAGACAAATGAGGATGTTTACACCTTAGCAGTTACATTGTTTAACCAGAGCAGTACTAGAGCCAGTTCTTTACTGGTCCTACAACAGAGTTTGACTTTCCACAGGTGGAGAACAAAGCTTGGAGCAAAATCTTTACATCGCTAAGACCTTTTCTTTTACCCTTGGTAGAGGATTGCTGTGCAAGCAGATAGTTTAGGTTCATATATCGAATGATTTATATCAGATGTCCTGATATTACCAATTTAATTTACCACACTGCTTCAAGCAAAAGAGTGTGTTTGCAAAGGTTTCACAATCCCAACCAGATGTTCTTACCTGTTCCGGCGTCGCTGCACACTGGGAATGTGGAGAGCCTTCAGAGGAGGGTTTATTAACTCTTCAAGGCAAAGTTAACAGACCAAAAGAACAAAAAAGTAAAAAAAATGGTTTTGGATTTTATGTCACAAATGATGCTGATACAAACAGTGGGAAAATGTGAGGTGTGTGTTTCCAGTGCTAATTCTGCTTTGTTTAGGGCTGCACAATAACAAGAAGACATCTGATTGCCTCGCTATTACTGAATCTTCTGATCATAATGCCAATTATGCATTATGATTAAGACAATATTTCTTGATGCTTTTATTCTTTTTGTTCTTCATAATATCTCACAACTCTTTGTGAGATTTAATATCTCAGCCACAAAATATTTACATTCATATCTAATGTAAGGCTTGACGGATTGAAAGTCTACATTTCAGGCCAAGATATAATTTGCAAAAAGAATACTTTCCCAAATGTTGCAACCAAGGAGTCCTTTCAGGTCACAAAATTGAATGCTGTGATATCGTGATATTTTGAGCAGGTTTGCTTTTTATGATGTTTGAAGGTATCTTCTTTATTGTTTATGGTGTTAAATTTTGCATATCAAAAGCAAAGGTAAGTCAGCCATGCATAACATTTAAAGTGGTTTTTGGTCTCCATGAGCCCACCTGCAGGTGTGTGCAAATGCTGTTCTTTCCTCTGGCCAGGATACAAGTTGGTACCAAGATAGAAACTGTAGAAGTCTAAGTGTTTTCTGCGCTTGAAACGGAACTGCTGCGATGAAAGCAGTGTAAGCATTTGAACCAGTTTGGTGAATTAAAAACAGTAGAACTGTTTACTGTAGATTGTAGATTTTTTTTTTACAGTTTGGCTGTAAACATGCCACTTTCAGCAAGCTAAAGGCCTCAGTTCTTGATTGATTATCCCTACAATACTGTGCCATTCTTCTGATACTAGAACATGTTGTAAAACGTTATTGTTCAATTATTCATTTATATGAAAAAAAGAATCTGAATAAACTGTACAGGTGCGTGAAGGAGCTCATTAACAGCTACAGTGAGGCAGTAGTATTAAGTACAAATTACCATACAAATGTTTATTAGTTTTACCTCCTCCTTCTTGGATAAACAGATAATGATTATAGTCTCAATTCCAGGTGTCATTGAAGTAAAATACTTAAACACTGACTAAGACCAATCAGAAAAATCCTGAACCCTTGGCGTGTCTATCTTAAGTTTTATGGAATTATCTGTGGGATATTGTTATGGGTTTAGAGTTAGAGGAGGGATAGGAAACAACAGCAAACATGAGCAACATCGATGCTATATTAGGTGGAGGGAAACAATCTTTTGTACTACAATTACTACTTGCTGTATTGTCGTAGCCCAGTGTAAAAGGTCTTCTCTTCAAAATGCTAGTTCAGCAGCAGCTCTGTGTCACCTTTGGTCTGCCTGAAGTCGGCCCGTATAGCTTTAAATGTCGGTTGTGAAATCGCTCTTCTCGTGGCTTTTGGCTTAACATTGTAAGCTCACAATAGCTCAAATTAACAATGTTCTTGTGTGAGTTCTTGGACCGGGTAGGAAATTGGAGTGGAGCCGTGGATGGCTGCATTGACAAGTCAGTGCAAAACATCGTACTTTTGAGGAGTAGATGCAGATACCAAAACAGGAGTAAGATAGAGCAAAACCAACTGTCTGGAACTGAAATAACCAAAAACAGGCACAGAAACCAACAAGTCAAGTGAGAAAACAGAAATAAGTTGTGTTTTATTCTAACAGGAAGCTACTGCGCTAAGGGGTGTCTGTGATGCTGTTCCAATGAGATTTTTTTTCTTGAAACCAGATAAATACTTTACAGCGGAAAATGGTTACTTTGATCATTTGTAACTAATTTATGCACTACAGTTTCTTAATTACCCAACAGAAAAAAGTATTTCAAAATGTTCAAAAGACAACCCAAAAATAAGGAAACCTTGAAGAAAAACTGTTATACAACATAGATAAATATGTTGTATTAAATTTTAAAATTCTAGAATGATGCAGATAAAGATTAGCGGCTTCAGGTCAACATCAGACCTGTGAGTTTTATTTTCAATCAGTATACAGAGCAGATCATATATAAAAAAAAAATAAAAATGTCATCTCCTCCTAAAAACATTTACACATTTGGCTAATTGGCAACGTTTATGGCTCTGAGCAGAGAAGATTTAAAGCTGGTGTTCTTCTCTCATCCCAGATGCAGGAGATGGCTTTGCACCACCACCACCACCAACAACAACAGCAACACCATCACCAGCACCCTGACGGCGCTCATTACGATCCTGCCCGTAACCACCACATGATAAACAGCTCACCTCCGATACTGCCCAACCCCATGAGCGTTCTGTCTCAGCTAAACCCTCAGGCCAGCCGGAGTGCGCTGCCTCACGGTTCCCCCTCGCCTCCTGGAAGTAAATCAGCCACACCCTCCCCTTCAAGCTCCAATCAGGAAGAGGAGACAGATCCTCATTCAAAGGTACTGATGTGGCTTTTTTAGTGGCGGAGATGGAGGCAAGGGCTTGTCTGAGATGACTGAAAGACAAGTGTAGTGAAGATTTGTGGAGGAATTAAGAAACATATCAGAGATTTTCCTGGAGTTGAGGTTAAAATTCTTCCATCACTCGTGTGTGTGTAATTATTTAGTAGAGTGTAGTTAGTTTAAAGACTCGGTTTATTGTCTTGCGATGCTTGGTTGGTTGTTGGTAAAATCTTCAAAACACACCCTTTATATCCTTTAAAAAGAGGCAAATTTCCCTATACCTGTGAAAAAATTAGGACACCCCATGAAAGCTTGTGAGATTTTCTGAAACTAAAATACCATATAAAGTTTTCTGCAAATTAAAAATGCAATTTCTACTGAGATGTAAGTTTGTTACTTAGCATTCCACTGCATGGAAAATAGTCTACAAGTGGAGAACGTTCAAAACAACTGCCAGCATTCCCAGTGCCCACCATCCAAGTAAGCGCATCCTTAAAGCAGACCACGATATGCTAAAAGAAGTCTCCAAAAACACTCAAATGTCATCCTGGGACATAGAGCAAGCAAGTGCTACAGTTGATGTGAAAGTGATTGTCTGTAAAATCAGAAAGAGACTGCACAAGTTTAACTTCCATGGGAGGCGCACAAGGGAGAAACCTTTGGTCTCTAAAAAAATATGATAGCCAGACTAAAGTTTGTCAGACACAAAGCAGCGAAGGACAGGACTTCTGGAATAATGCTCTTTTGAGGAATAAGTCTAAAATGCAATTATTTGGATGTCAAAACGGAGGACATGTTTCACATAAACCAAACACAGCATTCAAGTAAGAAATTGCCATGCAAACTGTGGGGCATAGAGGTAGATGTGTCATGGTTTGGGGATGCTTTCCTACCACGTGTCAGAGAGTACTTGTGGACATTCTAAGCCAATTGTAAAAAAAAAAAAAATAGGATTCTAACCCAAAACCTACAAGTAAAACCATCAAGAACAGGCCAAGCATTAAGAAACGGAAAACCCCTGGATGAGTTAAAGCTGACATCTTAAGATTAGCCATTAGATGATAAAGGGGTCTTAACTTCTTCATGAGTTACAAAATATTTTTTGTTGATATCTTTTATTTAAAGAGTAACAGTTCACATTTTGCTGACGATCTGTAATTAAATCCCTTTATTTCCCTGAGGTGAATGAAAAAAAAAACATTAGACATCAGTATGTGAATATTTCTTCATAAAGAACTGAACATTCAGGAGGGTGTCCTGATGTTTTTTTTTTAAATCACTATATTTAAACATTGTTTTTGTCAGAAAATTATACACTTCTTAGCAGCTGTTCTCATTTTTGCGGGTGCTTTACATTCATGTTCAAGTTTTAAAGTCTTGTATTACAAGCGGATCTTTAGCTTGATTGTGTTTATGCAACTGTAGCTACAACCTATATTAGTTGTATTTGCTTAATATCCACCAGGAGGAATGCAGATGAGTATGTAACTTACTTTGCCACCCCATCAGCATTTCAGATTCATCTCTTTTTAGCTGCCAGGTCGTAGTAATACAGTATAAGTAAAGGGGGATGCTTTGGTTTAAAAAATATATTTCTAGCCCTATACATCTCTGCTGGGCTTCACAGGGCGCATGTGAATAAAAATGATTACCATCTCTTCTATCAGTAAGTAATTCCATTTGCTCTTTCCAATTCATTCTGAGACCACATCAAAGCCAGAGCAGATACATCAGACGATTTAAAATTCCCTTCAGCCCAGGCATGAAAAGTCTGAATTTATGACTTGCTGAGCAACTGCAAAATAAAGATTTGAAAAGGTCTGATAAATTCAACTAGCACATGATATTTCTGACAAAGTGCCATAGGAGAGAGAGAAAAAAAAGACAATTTCTGTCAAGTATTGCCTGTGTGTGAAAGCGTTCCTGTGAGTGAAACATTGCTGCTATATTCAACCATTGGTTATTGAACTGAACAATCAAATTATGGAGCTAATTAACTTTACACGCTTCACCTGGACCCAGTGTTACAGGCATTCATCAGAGAGATAATTATTCATTTGGTGAAAGTTTTTTTTTTTTTTTTTTTTTTAAGAGAAGTTCTTCTATAACCGGTTTCAGTGTCAATAAGCCGTTTCTGGGTTGTGTGTTCACTGATTTTCTTCCAGATGGCGGGTGAGAAGCGACCATCTTCGGAGATGATGAAGCCCAAGCCCAAGCCCCAAAAGAAGAAGAAGAAGAAGGACCCTAACGAGCCGACCAAACCCGTGTCAGCTTACGCCTTGTTCTTCAGAGACACCCAGGCAGCCATCAAGGGACAAAACCCAAACGCCACCTTTGGAGACGTTTCCAAAATAGTCGCATCCATGTGGGACGGACTGGGAGAGGAGCAGAAACAGGTACGCGGATACTGTGTTTTCCACATTGTGGGAAGAAATCTCGCATTTATTCAATAAAGTAAAGAAGATTCACAGATAAGTTTTCCATACCCCGTGGAAGCCAGATTGATCATGTATAGCATTCTACGTGTTGCACATTATCATCGCATCCTTGCTTTCGTCACAGCTGTATGTCCCGCCTTTAACCACAATACTGCAAGCTGATTGGCCCGAGCCGCTTTTGGTTCAGTGCGACGGATCTTGTACCGACGGGGCGGTACAAGATGGATTCTGGTGTGCTTGTGAACGCACAAATACCGCGGGTTTTATGGAGGCAGGCCGACACAAAGTAGCGTGTAATTGTGAAAGAAGAACTGATGTAGCGCCGTCAGCAGTTGTTATAAATAAAAATCTGAAAAGCATCTGTATTCAGGTCCCATTGAGTCAGGTTTTTGTACAGCCATTTGTCACTGCAATCGGCGGTATGATTAGGGTCACTGTCCTGCTAGAAGGTAAAACCCCTCTGTCCCAGTTTCAAGTCTTTTTCAGCCTCTTACAGATTTTTATCCAGGACTGCGCTGTATAGAGCCGCATCCATTTTCTTATCAACGTTGTCCAGTTTTCTTGCCATCAATATGTCCTAACTGTGGGAAGGTGTGTTCAGGTTGATGTGCTGTGTGAGTTGTCCTCCGCACGTGCAGACCCTTCGGACGCACGTTGTCTTGGCTTGATAGGATTGCAGTTGGACAATATATTATTTTCCTGTTTTCAATGATGGCTTGAATCATGGCTGCATCATGCGATTTCTAAAGCTTTGAATAATTTTATTTCCATCCTACCCTAACATCTCCAAAGCTTTATTACTGGCTTGCATGCTGTGTTCCTGGTCCTTATGATGTTGTTTGTTTGCTAATGTTCTTTTACAAAGCTCTTCACATAATAGATGTATTTATACTGAGAATAAATTGCAAAATTAGATTACTTGTGCATGCATTTGCACTGTATTTTTATTTTTTTTTTTGGGGGGGGGGGGTCAGAGTAAAATGGGCTGAACACAAATGTGCACAAAAACTTTCAGGTCTGTATTTATACAACAAAATTCAAAACCATGTATTGTGTTCCTTCCCTTTAGAATTGATGCACTACTTTGGTCTTTTACATAAAATCCCATTAAAAAATACTGTGTTTTATGGCTGTGACCTTACAAAGTTACCAGCTTTTAGTTATGGTGAACCTGTTAAGGACATTTGCTTATCTAGCAGCTAGAAATGAATAAACATTGAAGCTAGAAGCCTCATTATGTACATTTCTACAGTGGCCCAGAGGTCTCAAGCTAAATACTACCATACATTTCGGCTTGCTAAGTAGTCACTGTTATCTTTGAATAAAAGAAACTTATAAAGATAATATTTTTCTATATTATAACTTTTTTCATTTTCCTGATAAGTAACCTTTTTACTGTGTCTTTGAGCTTCTTGTTCGTTTGTTGTGTGCTAAGACTACAGGAAAAAGGAGATGTATTTTTGAGGTAGAACAAACGGGCAGCATTTGTACAGATTAACTCGATTTTAACTGCTTTGCATTAAAACAGCTTGCATGACAGCGAGACATGACACATGTATTTATTTATTTACAGTCACGTTTGAAAAGCATTTAGTTCCTGTTTCATATGTTTATTTACGGATTAGACATTCACAATCAGCACAGAATCAAATGTGTTTACCGAAGGAAGTGAAACGTTGTTTTTAGCCGTCAGCGGGCGCAGATGTAATCATCTAAATTCAGTTTTATTACAGCCCGACCTGTGCGCATGAAACTGCCTTAACATTCACTGCAGTTTATTGATTCCCACAATGGGGCACAGTTTCAATTTCGTTCAAACATTCCAGACCAACAGAGCCGAATGGGTTTCTGTGTGTTTTGCGGTAACAAATGATAGTGTGAAATGAACGGAAAACGAGACAGTCTGATGATTGTGCGCAGACTCATATTTTTAGAATATCCAGTCGGAGGGAACATCCTATTGGGTGTCAAATAAAAGCACCTGTCTCCATGACAAAGTGCAGCCCATTCCCCGCAGTGCCCCTCTCCAGCATGTGTCCTTTTTCTCTCCCGTCCCAACCTGCTTTATACGCCGGACTTTGGAGGCCGGCTGTCCCTTTTATTTGTAGTTAATTTTTGCCACCTTCACCAGGGCTCTTCACCATGAATCTTCATTTCGCCGCTGACACCCTTGAATGCGAATTCCTCATTTCCTGTCCTTTTATTTATATCTGTTGCCTGGTGATTTGATCATGCTGGGAATACAAGATTAGCAATTGCCTCGTCCTTGGTTTTCCCTCAAGGACATCTGCTCCAGAAATGTTATTGTTTGTGCTTCTTAACCCTTTGCGTCCTGGCGGTTTTTGTACCCTTTAGATTTTCTGTTTCCCTCTCACACTTTGCGCATGCATTTGTCCTTGACAGCGGAACCAGGAAACCAGGAGCACGACTAGCAAACTAGTAGTACACCAGCGCAATCACTCCATTTAGTCTGCCACTCCTGCAGCTAATTTCTTTATTTGTGCGTCGTGTGTTTAATCAGACGTGTCACCTCGCAGGACACGTAATTAACTTAAGTTAATGATTCATTATCGAATGAAATGTAGCACTCTGTCTGGGCAATAACCCTGTGATTGATTTAATTATTGCGACAGACTACCACTGTCATTTAACCTGACAACTTCATGTGATAGATCAACACAAAGTAGCACATAATTGTATAGTGGAAGGACAAATATGCTTTAAATGTTTTATTGCTTCAAATAAATAAACCAGAAATAAAAAAAAATACAAATTATGGTGTCCACGTGTAATGGATTTAGTCAAAATATTTTTGAACCACATTGAATTGCAACTACCGCCCTGTAAAATAGCTCCAGCTCAGCTAAATTAGGTGGAGAGCATCTGTGAACTTAAATGTTTTAGTTTTTCCTCAGGTTGTAAATTATATTTACTCCTCAACGTTGACCGGGCCACTCCAATGCATGAATTTTCTTAGATCATTGTAGCTCCGGCTTTATGTTTATGAACGTGTTGCCTAGCTGGAAAGTGAACCTCCATCCAATGCTTCTCTTCCTGGATTGCTCCGTCTTTCAGTGCATGCTGAAGGAGAGTGTTCCCTCAGCATGAGGCTGCCACTACCATGTTTCACAGTGTGAAAGGTGCTGCGCAGGGTTAGACTTTAGCAACACTCTGTGTTTTGTTTGTAGGCCAAAAAGTTAAGCATTAGTTACATCTGAGCACAGCACCTTCTTCCACATGTTTGCAAATGGAACTTCTTATGGCTTTCTTCCACCAATGTTTTTCTCATTCCCATGCATAAATGCTACTTTTGAGGAGTGAACAACATGGGCCTGCTTCTCTGATTAATACTCGTATTCCCCAGCTTTTCAGTGTCATTGTGCCATTATCTTTGCATTTAGATAACTGGACATTTGCCAGTGAAATGTTGGAATTTGGGAAGATAGTTTTTTTTTTCTTTTTTAAGCCTCTCTAAATTTGTTGTCCCTAACCTGTCTGCTGCGTTCCTTGGTCTTTACGATGCTGTTTGTTATCTAATGCTCTTTAACTAACTTTCAAAGCATTCACAGAAAGGCTGGATATATACAACCATAAAATGTCACATACGTAGGCTTTAGGTTATCGGTTGCGTTAGATTTTATTTGATGGTATCAAGATAAAGAGGAGCGGATAAAATGCACACCACACTTTTAGCATTTTTAGTTGTAGAAAAAGTTAGCATTCTCCTTCCATTTTACAATCCTGTACTTGTGTCTACAAAAAAAAAAAAGCTACAAAGGGTTGTGGTTGTAGTGTGCCAAAATGCAAAATATTTCAAGGGGTATTAAAAGCACTCATTAAATTGATTATATTGTCTCCTGTTGCCCCTTGAAGTGCCATGAATAAAAATATCTTAATTTCAATGACACTCCGGTGAACGACATGTACGAGGAAAGCTGTTCATAGTCATTTCTCGTTCCCTAAAAAAGATTCCAACATACAGCTTTAATTTTAAAGCTAACTCCCCCCTGATATGTTTATATACGTGCCACTATGCTTTTTTTTTCCTCCAACATGCGGCCGTCACATCATCTCTGCAGGATTGTTGAGGTGTATTCTTTAATGTCTCAGTCAGACCCTCTGGAGCCTCGCAGGAACACCAGAATGTAAACACAACCCTTCCCCTACACACAGCTTTGTTTTAACTGGATCAGAGCTCCTGTTTCCAATTATCTGCAGCACTCCTCAAACATACCATGCAGCAAATATTCACACAAATACAATAAAGGGAGCACATTTTCGTCTTTTGCTATAGAAGCGATGAGCATTTCCACTGTTGTCATTTCTCTTGTTCTGATCCTTTTTGGTTAAGCGTCATTGTGTTTTCTCCACTTTCCCTGTGTTGTCCAGAGATACAGCAGAACAAAGACGTGTTTATGTTCTTTTTTTTTTTTTCTTTTTTCATTCTAATTTTTCCTAGTTATGCAGCATCAAAAGGCCTGTGCTTTAAAGTGCAAGATCAATGCGTTATTTTGGTTCCATTATTCCTCAATGTGACTGAATGTTAAAGCTGCCCCAGAAAACACAAAAGAACATTTTTTTCCCCTTGTTTTTGTTATTTGAGATTAAGATCAATTTTCAGTTTTTACAGCAGTGAAAAGGGAGATGAATGATAAATGGATTTGCGGAGGAGTGAAGGGGAAACCTTAGCTTTATTTAATTGAGTCTGTGTTTTGGATTTGTGTACTTTTCAAAGGTCAGAGATCCCCCCCGAAAAAACAGACTGTCACTTAATTTAAGATGCATGTTTGGATATTACACTCTTTGTTTAGGCTCAGACTTAACCATAGACCTTTTTTTTTTTTACTTCCCCTTTTCTGTGAACTTTTCTGATGTTAGTTTTTCTTTTCTCCCCGCTCTTTTCACCTCTCTGATTTCTCTTCCATTACTACTTACTCTGCCTTTCATCTTATTCTCCGTAGCCCCCACCCCCCCCATCTCCACCCTTAGCTCTGTTTCTCACCGATCGTTCGGTTTTACGTTAGAAGGGTAATCACTCCCATCGGTGTCAGCAGGGCGCAGGGTTATTGTCTCCTGTAATTAACTGGTTATCAAACAAGAACAATTCATTAAGGTACAATTAGGGGGCTAATTCAGATGGGACACCTCTGTGCTGGGATTACGTTGGAGGCCTACGCTATCCCCCCCTTGCAGCTTTGTTATTTTTAATTCATACTGACCTGCAGCCTTTGACAGCTTTAAGCAGTAATGAATCCACTCACTTTGGAATAATTAGACATCCTTAGGCATAGCAATTTGCTTGAAAGTATCTGTCGTTGCTTAGATCATTAGCTGTGTTAAATTAATTTGAAATTAAGGATGCTGGGAATAGTTTGAGTTAATAAAAGAAAAGAGTCGGAGTGTATAAGATGTGTGGAGTGGCTTAAAGATTTATTATAGGAACTGTGTTTCTTATATGAATTTGCAGTATTTTCCAGTTCCTAGACTTTCTCCATAAATTTGAGACATACAGTGCCTTGCCAATGTATTTTCCACATTGTGCTGCATTACAGAGAATTGTGCGCATTTTTGTCAGAAAAAAACAGTGTGATATGTCATTTTTGGAGCCACTTGTATGTTTTTTCCCAAAATGTACCTTTATTAACTTACCTTATATTAAATTACCTCTGACCAGCTTCCATGTGCCCACTGATGGAAAGCATTGCCACAGCATGATGCCACCACCGCCATGATTCTTCAGGTGTCGGTGTTTTCACAGTTATCGGCAGCGTCAGTTTCCGTCTTTACGTATGATATTGCATGTAAGCCAACACATTTATCTTTGGCCTCACCTGAGCAGAGCGTCTTTGTCCATATGTTTGCTGAGCCCCCTGCATGGCTTGTGCCAAACTTTAGCTCCCTTTGAAGCAGAGTTACCCTGGGACTATTGGCTGTCTTTCTGATTTGTCTCTCTTTACCCGTAAGCTCAGGTGGACGGCCAAGTGTTAGCAGGTTTACAGTTGTGCCACACTCCCTCCGTTTTTTGGATGGCTGATTGGCCAGTGCTCCTCAAGATATTCAAAATTTGGGTTTAAATGCAAAGTACTTATTTCCTTTACATTTTCAGACAAATCTGGGTGGTCTTCACAGAACAGCTGTATTTATACTGAGATTAAATTACACACAGTTGAACAACAACACCAAGTCGCACAAAGTTTATTTAAGGGTCTAGAAATGTTGAATACAAACGCAGGCAACATTTTTTTAGCCTTTTAAAAACCAGGTAACCTATTCCTTCTGCTTCATTCCAAGGTGATCTATCACATACACAAATAAAACCATATTAATGTTTCTGTGTCTGACACGACAGAATGTGAGAAAAGGGGTAGGCTGTGAATTTTCAGAATTTTCCGGATGGCATTGTATATAGAAGTAATAATGATAATATTGTAAATAGGGATGAGTGAGAGGATAAACATCAGCTGTTTGAGCAAGAGATTGTATCCGGCTTCATCCCGCTTTGTTTGCTGTCCTGCTTGTTTGCTTGTTTGTTTATTGAGTGTATGCGTCAGTGGCTGCCAGCCTATGTTCACTTGGCAACCCATGAATGGTTATTCTACCCCACCTCTCTGAGTGGCGATGACCCTGCCCATGTAGCCACTGACCGTATCTCATATAGAATCAGTAATTACCTGCTGATTTCACTCACGCATAAAAGTGTTCCCTCCTGCCTATTAAAACGCCGAGATCTGAGTCTTCTTTATCGATTGGAGGGCGGACTTTCCGCCGCTCGCTTTTCGCCGCGTGAAAAAAAAGGCAGCGGCAGTTGCACACAGGCCGTGAGTGACATGTGATGACATTAACTTGAATTCCCTGTCTCAACACATCATTTGAGGTTCATTCAGATGGTTCAAGATTGCCTTTTTGCTAAAGCTGTTTTGAGTTCTTTTATTTTTGTTCTCCCTCTCTCTCGTCTGAGTGATTTGCTGCGACATCGGCTCTGATTAAGAGATGAGCAACAGCCTTAATAGAGAAGAACTCTGAAAAAGCAGTGTGCAAAGTGACAAACAGGCTTTCGCTTCTTGTTTAACTTCTATTTTCATGTTATTGCGCAGAATCTTTCTTGACATTTCATTTTGGGCTGAATTGGATTTTCAAGAAGCAAATGATTTGAATGCATCAGCGTCATGCAGATGGGGGTGGGGGTGGGGGAGGAGGGGGGGAGGCATCTCCTTGACCTGATAATTGTGCAGCAGATGCACGTGAAATGGGTATTTTTTTTTTTTCATCACAGCCGTGACTCCCAGAATCTCACCCACATCAGTCACCGTGGAACACTGGGTCATTGCAACCTTTGGTATCGGCTCGTAATCAAACATTGTTGTTATTGTGTTTGTTCCTGCAGAGCTACAAGAGGAAAACAGAGGCTGCTAAGAAGGAGTACCTGAAAGCCCTGGCCGCCTACAGAGCCAGTCTGGTTTCCAAGGTAACAGCGGGGGTCACATGTTTGATATACATGGGTCAGCTGCAATATAAGGGATGATAAATTAGACAGAGTTCCTCTCTCATTCCATGCAAAAGGTCCACTAACTGCAAAGACGGTTTAGCATGTCTTCATATAGACATTATAGATTATTAAAGAGATAAATAACAATGCATGTTTCATTATTTTTTTGATCATGTAAATATGTAAATGTATTTATGAGTGGAGGTAAAAAGAGAAAGACCGTGTGTGTGTGTGCTCAAAAGAAAACAGGGGAAATTAGGTCTGAAACACAGCTCAATTTGTAACCTGGGGAGAAATAAAAAGTAATAGCACATGTCTGCGCGGCCGCTCCTCAGCGTGCATGTGCAAGAGCAGGAGTGGACATTACCTGTCATTTGCCGTCCTCCTGGTGCTTGGTTCCTCCCCGGTGAGCTGCTAATGTGTTGGCTGAGGTTTGCTCACATCCACTGCCCTCTCTTTGAAGCAGTTTAAGCTCAGGCCATTAACATTTTTTTTTTTTCCGTCCTTGTTTGTTTTAAAAAAAAAAAAAAAGAGAGAGACCACACGTACAAAGCTTAAAAGCAGTTACAGCACTGTCTCAGCTGCATTTCCTATCTGTCGCCACATTGTTCTTCATATTCGTCTCTAAATTACATTAGCATATGCCAAGCTCCTCCTCCTCGCCCTCTCCAGCCCTCCTCCCCCCGATCGGGACGCCGCACTTCCTGTCGCGCTCATGGGCGGAAAACAAGCACCTTGATTAAGGCATGAATAGTTAATTCATCAGCCTCTTCACTGTGCCATACTTTCCGCTCAAAAGACTATTCTCATCTCTTGTCTCTGGTGCGATTACGCATTCAGGGTATCCTATGCAGAGGCTTGATTGATGCCATATGATGGCAGTTTGAGAGGCAAGGAGAGAAAAAAAAAAAGTCTGACTGACAAAAATAAACCTGCAAACCTTCGCTCTCTCTCATTTAGGAGGAGCCAATATGAATGCAGGACTGAACCTCATCCTTCGAAATGACTCTTATTTTTTTAATTACAGATGAAGGAGTCTTTTCAGAGTGAATTGGGGTGGGTGGAATTGGAGGTAATTGGAGGATCATTTGAAGGATTTACATCCTGTGTGTGCACCTGTTGCCCTTTTGTTTTGTGGCATTTGTTGGTTTGTGTGAGAGGAAAAGAAGAAAAAGTTTGATTGCAACACACTAAATACCATTGGCCCCTCTCTTGTGTGTGCATACTTAAAAAAAAAATGGAAATTAAAAAAAGTTTAACATGTAAAATTAAAAGCATGGATTAAAGTTGAAAGATACACCGACGTTTAGCATACACCAGCTACTGTAATTCACCATCTTTGACAATCCACTTAAAAATGAGCTTCAACAAATCAAACCCATCATTGCACTCACCCCCTTCTCCCTTCACCTCATTTCTTCCTTATTTCATTTTCCACTTGACCCCTGCAAATGCGCCTGTCCCCCTGCTTTAGCCGCTCCTTCATATCATTCCATTGATTATTTGAGGGATTTGGCTGGATAGATGGGAGCCATTACTAAATAACAGACCGCCACTCATCACTCCTGCATGTCTGACAGCTAATGAGAAACAGTCCGTGTGTTTCTTACATACACGTGCACCTTCCACAGGGAAAGAAAGGGTGACTGGAAGACACGGAGGGTGGATGTTTATGGGTGTAGGTGGTTGCAGAGGTGGCTGGGTGGCGTTAATGAGTATATAAAGAATAAATAAATAATGAGACAGGGCACACGCTGGCATACTGTAAGATCTTTATTTTCAGGTAAAAAGGTCACAATGTGAATTATAAAGGGCCCAAATACAGAGGCAGATGGTGTCGGAAATAAGCTGAGTTTTAGTACTGAAATAAAATAACTTAAAGTGGGATCACAGGGAGAGTAGGATATTCTCATTTCATATTATTGATTAATAAACATCCAAATAAGTGGACCAAAGCATGTAAAAATAAAATAGGAACTATCAAACAGATTACACAAAACAAATAATTCAGTTAAAAAAAATAAAGTGCTAAGGAACATTAAAAGTCTTTCTGAACAGGTGCATCTTTTATTGGCTTTTATAAATGCCTGCTACTGTGATAGTACGAAGGTCCATAGGAACCTGGTTCTGGCAGGTGGTTGTCACCATGGAAAAGGCCTGGTTACCCCAGCATTTAAGCTTAGTCCATGGAACAATCTCAAGAACCTGTCAAGCACACAAACACGTAACAGTTACTTAAAAGAGAATTTAAAAGAAATTTTAAAATGAATAGTAAAAGTTTACTGCGATAAACTGGTGACCTGTCCAGGGTTTACTCCACCTCTCGCCCACTGACAGCTGGAGATAGGCACCAGCACCTCTCGTGACCCCAATAAGGATAGACATGTTAGAAAATGGATGGATGGATGGATGGATGGATAGATGGATGGATGGATGGATAGTAAAAGTTTAAAACCAATTCTAAACTGCACAAGAAATGGGTGTAACACGTTTTAAAGAAGGGATAATATGTGCACATGGGGAGGTATTGGTTAAAAAAGAGATGGCAGCATTTTGGACAAGCTAAAGGCAATTTCTGCTTTATTGGGAGACCCCAACATAGAGAGCATTACAGTAGTTGAGTCTGGAGCTAGTAAAAGCATGAAAGCTCTTCTCCGGGTCAGGATGATTTAAAAAAGAGCTAACTTTTGGCAAAGCACATAGCTGAGAACAACTTGTCCTGACAATAGAATCAATTTGGTTTTTGGATGTTCTTTAGATTAAAAGTCAAACCATTGGCAACTGAACTGGCGTTGGCACCAAATGAAGTCCATTCATTTTTTTGTTCATTTTAACACAGTAAAAGTTGGGGAGTTTAAGTATCTCGGGGTCTTGTTCACAAGTGAGGGTAGAACAGACAAACAGAGTGGTGCGGCCGCTGCAGTAATGTTTATGCTGCACCGATCCGTCACGGTGAGCAAATTCAATTTAATTGTGGTTAACAAAGTTTATTCAGCTATCCATTGTCCAAAAAAAGTTATTGTACAAAAGAGAAAACAGTAATTTTTGAACGGTTTCAAGATAATATCAGTTTACTTTAAACTGGCCTGCCTACAGTCTCATTTATTCTAGTATAGGGCAAGTTTTAGGCAAGTCTTGAAATGATGAGTAGCTTAAATTCTTTATCACTTACGACATTCCTGTTTAAACAAGTTGTGATGCAAAACAACATCTTTATAGCATTAAAAGGAGAGAAAGCATTCCTGAGTTTCAACACTCCATGTGCAGTCTTTGGGCTAACCTCATTTGTGGGATTTACTGTAAATTATTTGCAGTTCTGATAACATGAACACAGTCAGGGGGATACATTTTGAAGTTACACATTTACAAAGCAGCAACTCTAGTAAATTACTAGTAATGAAATAGTTAATTTGTGAAATATATGTTTTACTCTTTGGCCTAATTACTGCGCTCGGTTTGTTCTGCTTTCCATTCAGACGTATAACGACCCGGGGGAGAATAAAACTGCCCAAACAAGCCAGGCCTCGCCACATATGATGCCAACCAACTCGCTGTACAGTGTGCCACCTCCCCCGCAGCCGTCATCACCATACTTGGGACCCGGGGCCTTCCCTCTAACCGACCTGCAGAGCTATGCAGGCCACGCCCCACGCCACGCTCTGTCACAGACGCTCAGCCAATCGCCGATGCTGCCCAGCATTAGTGCCTCTCCACCTTCCTCCTTCCAGATCAGCCCGCCGCTTCACCCCCACCAGCAGCTATCCCTGCACCAGAGCTCGCTCCTCAACCAGCCCATCCGCATGCAGCAGGTCCAGTCCCAGCCAATCATCTCTCACCAGATGGGGCTACAGGCCTCTCTCCACTCCCCACCTCCAGGGCAGCAGGTACAGCGATAAACCGAGTCACATTTGATGACGTGAACACTTTACTGGGGCTTTACCTTATTTTTTTCCTGAATTATCTCCTTCAGGGTTTTTCCCACCTCCAGTCAGAGTACCAGAAGAGCATCGGAGGCTCCCAGTCTCCAGGAGCTCCCGGCTCTGGTCCAGGTCCCGGAGTGGCTCAGACCCATGAGTGGGATGGAGAATACTGCAATCGGGAGTGTGGCAACCACTGCAGGTAAGTGTAGACACAGTATTTGATGCAAGTTGTGGTCTTACAATGAGCCACTAAAAGGACAAGTTATGATCTATGGCTTAACATAATTTTATATGGCTTAAAATCATTTATTAGAAAAATATGCACTGATTTCAGCTTTGTGTTCAGTTTCTTGCGCTATAGTCCAAGTTGTAAACCAGAAGTAGATATACGTCACAATAAATGAGAATATTAATGGAAAAAGTAATTAGGTTCAAAAAGTAAAAAAAAAACTCTCATATAAATCTTACACACAGCAATTTATTTCATGTGTGTTTCGGTTAATTTTCTGATTATTGTTTACAGCTAAATTAAAAGTCTTTTTTTTCTTGGAAATTTAAAATGTTACTTAAGGGCAATTAAAAGTGTCCTGAAACCTTTAGGTCTGTGTTTGCTTTAACAAACCTGAATCAATTAATTAGGTCATTTGTTACTTTAATGTTACCTGAAGAAGAAGAAGGTGGAGCTAATTCAGCCTCCAACAACCAACTCGTTTACCTTAGCCATAAACTCTAATCCTCAATAATAACAGAAAAAAAATGTGTCTCTCTGTTTGTAATGAATCTATGTATGGGTATGGGTGTGAATATGAGTTTCTCTTTTTGATTTGAATTAGTGACATGAATTATTCTTTTGATGATATTCACATTTTATGCATTTCCCCTATATGCACAGTTTACAGCCATGTTTGATGTTTGCCTCGGATTATATTTTTTAAAGGTTGAAAACTATGAGACCAAGTTAGGATTTTCAGACTTTAGTGTAAATTAAACACAGATTATTTTAACCGCGTTGTTGCTTTGGGCAGGGGTCTGGTGTTTTATAAAAAAATCCATCAATGATTTTATGCTCATAAAATCCGACTTTTGACTCACTTTAAAGCTTAGACTTGAGCGACAGTAAAAGTATGACAACGAGTCCATTATGAAATGCAATCAACTTACTTTTATTTACTTTGTTTTATTAATTTCATGTCTGTGTCTAATATCTTTTTTTTTTAAATCTCGGTTCTTGTTGTATTTCAGTGGCAACATGATAGGCAGGGACAAGCCCCTCTACCTCACCTGAAACTGAAGAGTATCCTCTGCTGACAAACGACGACACCGAGGAGTCAATTCCCGCTCTGTTCTCCTCACCCAGCCCCAACCTCCTCCCTCTTACATGCAGTGTACACTTTACATGCAGCCACACACAAACACACATTCAGATTCCTAAAAAGCTGTCACCATCAACCTGTTTGCTTTTCATTGTTAATGTAATTATTATTTTTTCGCAGTTTCTAGAATTTGTGACCAGAGTTTTTTGACTAGATGACTACTGTCTGTACCACTTATTGTATTAACGGTCTTCTTGCTGTTTAAATTTGCCAAGCACTTATAAAGCCTCCCCTCCCTTCTCCCACTCCTCCTCCTCCTCCTCCTCCTCCCTCCATGCCTCCTCAGTTATGCGTCTGAGCCCTCTCTGATCTGGGCCGTGGAGCGCTCCTCTTGTGTGTCACCATCAAAACGACCCCTTAGGGATCCCATCCAGCTTTAAGTAGAATGAGAACAAAAAAATAAGTGTTCTTCCTTATTTTCACCCTATTTTTTTGTTGTTTTCTTTCCTTTTTGTTGGTGTCTCTGTCTTATTTATTTCTTGCTTGCTATTTTGTTCCTCTCTTTTTCTACTTTTTTTTGGGGGGTTTTATTTCTCTTAAGCAATGGGCCCTGTATCATAGAGAAATATTAACTCCTAGTATGTTGAGCATAGGCCTTGATGTTATGGTAGCTGTGCTTACGGGCCAGAAGATTAAAAGCTCGGTGGGGAATGAGTCAGAAAAAACAAAGCAAATCTTTTTTTATTATTAATAAAGACCTGTAGAGGTCTACTGAGCTGTCACAGTGTGATTGTAAATATCACTTTTGTGGAATCGAATTGGGAATCAAAAGTCCAGATAGATTTGTTCCTCTAAAAGTACTTGTATGTTACTGTATGCGTGTGAGTGCGTCTGGACGTTAGAATGTAACCCATTCATGACGTGGCATGTGTGCGAGCAGAGGACTAGTAAGTGCGAGTGTCTCGGTGTTTCTCGTGAACTTTAACAATCCTGCGCAGCTGGATTTCAGAGGAGTATTTCACACTTTCACTCTTGCATTAAATCTGTGCTCACTCGTGTGTTGTTTTTTTTTTTTTCTTTCCTCAAGTTAAATGCAAAACCGAATACACAATATATCTCTTGCAGATCATTAAACGGAAAGAGCAAGGTGAGAGACAGCGAGCGCAGAGACAAAAAAGAGACGCTGTGAGATAAAATGAGATGTAAAGTTTCGGGTAGGGAAGTTGTGGGGGGGTCCTTTAAAATGCCCAACCCGGCCTCCCTTCTTTCCTTTAGGTATCTGACCATTCTATCCATGTTGTCTCCTCACCATGCAGGAGGGGGAGACCTGCAACATGTGAGCATAGCGCATCACAAGTGATTTTTATAAGTTTCTGGTTCGTGTTTGGTTGTGTTTTTAACTCTTGTGTGATTAACGGAAAATGCATTTTGCTGACAAAGACATCTCGTTTTTATCTCTTTTGTGTAGCAGAATTTCAGTTTTAGTCGCTGCAACACGATAACATTTTAAGTTGTGTTAAAAAAAAAAAATCTAAAAAAAAAAAAAAAAACTGCCAACTGTAGTTATTTTATTTGTAAAACCAGTAATGATAAATATTTGAAATGGTTATCCTTACATTGTTTTTTTTTTTTTGCTAGTCACCCATCAGCTGTTTGACAGGTTTTCTTATTTATAAACGAAATGAGATCACTTTTGCTTCTTACAATGGAGGTGTATTTTTATTCTTATTTTATTATTCTCTGCTTTAGTTTGATAAATAATGATGATGACGATCACAAGGACGATTATTTGGTTATTTTTTTATATTTTGGATGCTGCCATTTTTTTTCTTTCCTTGCCAGCAGCATCACTTTCTGTCATAATGCTTCTTTTATTTCAGACCTGCATAATAAAGAAAAAAAAAGTTCAAAAAGTGAGCTCGACACATGTCATTTCTTTCCCCACGGGCATATTTTCTTCTTCCGTCCTCTTCTCCAATTAGATGATCACACCTTTTATTGAAGACTTGATAATAACTGCCGTAAAAATGGAGAAACACCCCCAACTCTCTCTACTGCACTTTATATCCACACTTAAGAGAGGTCACATTTTGTTTCCCATATTTATATTCAGCCCCAGTGGCATTAGCTAATTAACCATGGATGGATACAGTGTGCACCAGCCAGCATGGATATTGCCAGTAAACTATCTCAACAAACAGGGGAGCAGATGCGAGGAGACGTTTTGCTTTTGCTTGTGAAAGTAGTGCATCGTAGGCGTCTAGTGTGAGATAAAGGGAACAGAAAAAAAAATGCAATGTGCATACAAACTCAGGCAAGCGTCCAAGTGCTGATTTTACCCCAATTGCACGCAGGTCTTCTTAGAGACTTCATGAAAGAAGGCTAGGAGAGATCGAAATGAAACTGTCACGATCCTCTCATTCGATGTTTTATTCATTTTACGCCAGCCTGCTGTCTCTTCTTCGGTGGCATTGAATTGGCAAATAGATCATTATTGGACAATTGGAAAACCTGCCACTTTGTGATATGACACACATTATACGAAAATCACAGTCATACATTCTTAATGCAGTGTCAGATAAGAGGGAGTTTGGGTGCAGCCACACAGGCTTGGCTCTGTGCCTTTAGTGTACATAAATGAATATCTCCCTATATGAATCTGAGTGTTTGTTTTTCTGTTTTTTGTGTTTGGGTGTCGCCTCTTTTCTTGAGCTTTATGCATATAAAAACAAAATGGTGACAATGAGCTCTGCATTATTTTATTAAAAAAAAAATGCACTATGCTATCTGCAGCCAAACAGACCTTTATTGTTTACAGTAATCCTGCTGTAAATACTGCAAGGAGACATCGCTTTGACGCGTCCGTCTGCACCTTTAATCCCGTTCTTCGTCCCCACGTCGAAGTCATGAGGCCAACTGGAGTGAGAAGGAACAATTTATGGTTGAGGTTGTCAATTTGGACTTGATAAGCACTGATCTTTTTGGCTTACACAGATTTACATTGTTAGTTACATAGATTAATTTAGTGGATTACAATATTAAAATGGTACCCATTTTAAGATGTAATGCAATTTTTTAGGCATAGGCAAAAACATTTCTATCCAGTTTTGCACATTTTTCCACACTGGTTTGGGTTTGTTGGCTAATCTGGCAATGTGCTGTGTAGCAATTTCATAAATGGATCAGAAGCTAAAGAACACCAAGATGCTAGTATTTAATTAATATTAATGTAAGATGTCAGTTATGAGCATACACGTACAGCATAGGGCTGCGTGGCCTGTGGGGTTCCTGTGAGAACTTAAAAAAATGAAACTCTTCATGAGTCAGTTTTCCTAATCACGTTTTCTATCACTTATTAGCATGTCTAGTCAATTTGGAGTGGGTGCATCCCGTGCTTTGCATATGTAAGAATTCTAGGAAAATGCTGACTTGCTGTGGCTATCTAATGATGGTAGATGCGGTTTCTGATTTGCGGCTTTCAAATTGGCACTAAAGGGAAGAGCTTTTTAACTGTTCTGAGGAATCTGTACTGTGTTTGGTCATCCCTAGTTCAAAATACAAAACATACTGATTAAGCCTGATCTGTATGGTTCTACGTGGTGCAGAGGTTTTTTAAAACACAAGTTGTGATTTATGAAACTTTTTTTTTTTCTATTTTGAAACATCTCGAAAACCCCAGAGTTTTCAATGCATTTTTGTATTACAAACACATCTGATACAATTTGAGAAGCATACTATGTGGACTGGCCAAACCTGGATGTTATTTTCTGAGCATAGAGTATGTATATCTAACCCTACTGTAAAGTAAATTTTTTTTAAATCAAACTAATTTTAATATTTTGTATGACCAGAGTAAAAGCAAAAAGTAGTTTTCAAAAGATGATTTCATATAGTGTGGAAAAATAACGGCAACAACTGCCATCTAGCATTTGCAATAACTGGAAAAAAATATTTTACCTTCCTTGGGTGGAGAGTTTGTATAATGTTCTTTTTACTGAATTGTTTTAATTCTACCTCATTAGAGGGTTATCAAGAGTAACCAGTCTGTTTCAGGTCATGCCAGAACATCTCAATCAAATGAGAAAGGTTGAACTTTGACTAGGCCATTCCAAAACCTTCGTTATTTTGCATGCTTTAGGTCATTATCCTGCACAGCATAACCCACGTGCTCTTGAGCTAAATATCACAAACTGACAGATGGACATCAGGGCAGCATTTAAAGAAGAGGGACATACCCAGCTATTGGAATATAAACCTTTATTGTTTTATCAGGAGCAATTTGCCTTCTCTGTTTCTCTGTAAGAGTCTTTTAGGTTTATAAAAACAGATATTGGATTAATTTCTTTTAGAGATTTCAGGAGGTCAATGCCTATCGTTAAACCAAACCTTAACTGCATGCTGTGAACTCTAAATGCACTGAAGCTGTCGCATTCATCCAAAAACCTTTTAGTTGCAACTTTGATGGCGCAACAGAGAAACAAACGGCAGGAAATGTGGGCGGTTGTGACAAGAAACGAGTTTCGCTTTGTCTTCAGAATCAGTTAGGGTTTCTTTTTTATGCTGACTGTACATTATCATTTATCATTTCACGATTTATCAGTGAATAATCCAGACAAATCAACATTATTTCTAGTTGTGCACATTTTGTTCTTTTTTTTTCTATTGACTAAATCACAAGATGAGGACCTTCGAAAAATTTCAATAACAATGAATTTGTGCAAACCTTTTTTTTTTTTTTTTTTTGACCAAACTTATTAGAGTCTTGTTGCTGTCTTTGCGCTCATGCAGAGCAAACAAACTATATCACTAAGGTCATGAGGTGCGGCTTGTAGCACTTGTGGTTTCACACCTGCAGAAACTGACGTAATTCAAGATACCTGCTATGTCAGTTTTGAAAATGATTAGATGCTGCTTGTGGTCACCAAACAAGACCAATTTCCTGTGTTAATGATGGAACAAACAAACATTTAAACTTGCGGTAGTATCTTCATGCAACAGTCAGAGTTTATGTTTTTTTTTTCCTTCTCTACTTATAATTCTCCCTCTGAATCATTGTGAAACATCAGGTGATGGTGAATTTCTCTCTATGACTTGATTAAACCAAATTTAAATTTCTCAATATCAAAAGATGAACAGTGTAAGATCAGTTGAAACATTGCATTAAGTTGTGCATTTAGAGTCATATTTCTGATGAAATATGTGTAAAGGTTTTTCAACATGAAAAGGGTGAGCTAAACAAATGCTTGCAAGTTTGGAGATATTTCCGACATATTTCATCAGCCGTTTATATACCATTATGTCAGTGTCCTCTCTGGACGGAGCAGGTGTAATGCTCCGTATAACTCAGAGAACCCGATAATTCAGCCAGGCACAGTGTCTGGTTAAAAGTATTATTAGAAAAAAAATAAAACAACAAAACTAGTTGCAGGCAGGATAATATCCAGAGGGGAGCAGGCTGATCACAGCAGGTGATGATGGGCTGAATAGACTGGAGGCAGAGATCTGGTCTGTGAAGTACTGGAGGTAGAAGCCATTAAATAGACGAGGGTCAAACACTGAAAAGGCAGGCGGGCAGACAGGTCCAATGGGCTGTGTTGGAATCGAACAGCCCATTGGCAGCCCACAGGTAATTTCCAGAAACAGAGAACCAATAAGGAGTCCAGGCAAGGCCAACAACACGCACTAGGGTAAAAACTGGGCAATGCAAACAAAACCACAGGACAACTCATTCATTGGCTTAAGACAATCTGGCAGAGACTGGTTGTGGGAGGCAGGTATGTATATATCAAAAAATATATATATATATATAGGCAGGAACACAGGTGGAAAGAAGGCAGGTAATCGGGAGGGACAGGTATAGCTACTCACACTAATTAGCAGAGTGAAGTGGAGCAGAGCAGAGACAAACAGCCAGGCAGCCCATAAAAAAACAGCAGATGGCGGAAAAAACAGGAAAGACAGGGCAGGATGCGTAGCACCCGGTTATAAACACAATCAGATGCTTTTGAATCTTTTATAGCTCTTGTGAAAGGTGTTGTTCTGAGCATGAGGGTCTCACGAAGATAAACCTCTTAATCAGAAGTGAACCCCCTCTTCCTCATATCACCCCTCAAATTTGCCTGCGAGACAGGAGTCCTCACCCCCACAGAGAACCTCTCTGACTAAGAGTTTAAATAAAGAAGCCACACTTTTCTCACATCTCAGCAGTTCCTAAATCTTGACTTAAAGTGCAGATGAGTCAGAGCGAGAGCCACACACATAACCATTTTCTCATAACCCCCTTCAGTCGTCTGTGAAAGGCAGGTATCGTTATGCTCTGGATCACCTCAGAGTCGAGCCACAGAAACACGACTGGCCAGACGTAGTCATTTTAGATGTTTGTTAAACACCACAGCTGCTCTGTTTGAGCAATATCACCCACACATGCTGCACCTTAGATCCCCTGATAAACTGTGTGACGGAGAGAGAGTTTTTGAAACAAACTGTTCTGTTATTGAAATGAGGTTCTGCTCCAGATGTTGAGGATTCAAGGGTTGTTATGAGATAACACTGTAGTTACTTGGGAAGTTCAGCATTTGTCTCTGTCATACACATGGCATGTAACTGTGTTTGAATAAGCCTGATGATCAGATTGGGAACAGATTCAGCTGAATGTAGTGCAGCATGTTGGCATGTTGTATAATAGATGGTCTTACCATTTGGCTGGCAAAAAAGGTCCATGTTTTTAAAATCAGTACCATAGCAACCAAGCTGTGGAACCAGCTTTGCCAATATACAGTAGCAAACATATCAATCACACACACATTATTTTTTTAATTGAAGAGATGCTATTGCAAACAGTGCTGATTAGACGTCCATCAATGCTTTTAAAAGCTATTAATAGTGAATTGTTACTTGAACTATCCGATTCACCCAGTTGGGATTTTGCCAGCATGATGAAGCAAATCATTTTGGTATGTAACAAAGCCATTCCATGGTTTTAAAAGTGTTTTACAAACACAGGAATCTAAATAGTGTCTGGATTTTAATTCATTCTCTTTTTCTCCAATACCCATAAATAAAATGTTCCCCATTTTTCATTTTTAGGCAATTCAGAAACAACGTGACTTTTACTGTGGGTAAAATATGACCAAGCTGTATACGTCCTCTGCTACTTATCAATGATCACACTGTCTGGTTGGTGAGCCATTACCATTTTGTCTGTTTGTATCTGGAAGTCCCACAGGATCTTAGCTCTCTTTCCATCACCTTGGGAGGTGACTCCCATTTTGACCGGGGGGTCTCCAGTTGGCATTATGAACAGATGTGGCTATATACTATACCAACCACTTAGTTATGGCTTTCCATGTATTCCTTACCTGCTAGTATCTTACATGCTGCTGTGAGATTCTGGATGGTTTCTGAGGCCTCTTTGCATAGCCTGCACCTGGGATCTTGCCTGGTATGGCAGAACTGGGTCTCCATTGCTCTGGTGCTCAAGGCCTGTTCCTGTGCTGCCATGATTAGTAGTTCAGTGCTGTCCTTCAGTCCAGTGCCCTCTAGCCATTAGCAGGATTTGGTCATATCAGCCACTTCAGCTATCTGTCGGTGGTACATCCCATATGCAGGGTTCTTTCCTCCCACAATGGTTCCTTCAGTTCCTTCACTTCCAGGTTCCATTATCTGAGACATTCACTGAGCGCTTCATCCCTTGGGACCATCTTCCTGATATGGTCTTGGAGCTTGGATGTTTCATCTTTAATGATGGCTCTGATGCTCACTAGGCCTCTGCCTCCTTCTTTGTGCTCAGTGTATCGCCTGTGGATACTGGATTTGGGGTGGAATTCACCATGTATGGTGAATAGCTTCAGTGTTTTAATATCAGTGGTCTGGATTTCCTCCTTTGGCCAACATATTACCCCAGCAGGGTATGTGATTACTAGCAAGGCACAGCTGTTCATTGCCCAGACCTTGTTTAATGCCATTGAGCTTACTTCTCAGAACTTGCCTTACTCGTTGCAGGTATTTGGCTGTTGCTGCTTTCTTTGTGGTCTCTTTGTGGTTGCCATTTGCTTGTGGTATTTCAAGATACTTATAGCTCTCTTCAACATCTGCTATCCTGCCTTCTGGGAGTGCAATCCCCTCTGTGTGGATTACCTTCCCTCTCTTTGTCACCATCGCTCACTCTTAGTGTACAGCTTGATGCCATCCATGTACAGGAGGTGGCTGATAGTGGCCCCATTTCTGAGTTGGTATTCATAGCCAGACTTGATTATTTGTCTGAGGGGGTTCTGGCCTATGCAGAACAGCAGAGGGGATACAGCATCTCATTGGTATATTCCACATTTGATGGTGATTGGCTTGAAGTTGGCCTCAAGGATAGTTTTCCACATCCTCATGGAGTTTGCAATGAAGGCTCTGAGAGTGCTGTTGACCTTGTACAGCTTCAGGCATTCCAGGATCCATGTGTGTGGCATCGAATCAAAGGCTGTCATGCAATCAATCCAGGCATTGCAGAGGTTTGTTTGTCTGCTTTTGCAGTCTAGGGCAACTGTTTTATCAACCAGCAGCTAGTGTTTGGTTCCTCTGGTGTTTTTACCTATGTCTTTCTCTATCTGTCATATGTTGATCCATCTTAGCCACTATGATGCCTGACCAGAGCTTCCATATTGCGAAGAGACCGGTTATTGGCCTATAGTTGGTAGGATCCATCCCCTTCTGGGGGTCTTTCATTATCATGGCTGTTCTGCCCTCTGTCAGCCATTCAGGGTGGGTCCCATTTGTCAGCAGATAGTTAATTTGTGTCACTAGGCGTTCATGGAGAGAAGTCAGCTTCTTCAGCCAGTACATGTGGATCATATCCGGGCCTGGTTCTGTCCAGTTCTTCATACCTGAGAGTCTTTGTTTGATGTCTGCATTATGACGTTTACTGGACTTTGTTCAGGGAGATTATTGTGGTTTGCTCTTAGATCTATTAGCCAATGTACATCATTATTAGGTGATGCTTCTTTCTTCCATATACCTTTCCAGTATTGCCTAGTCTCTTGCCTTGGTGGGTTGGCTCGTATGTTATGACCCTGCCACTGGGAGTACACTTTAGCTGGTTCAGTGGAGAACAGCCTGTTTATTCTTCTGGTTTCTATCTCCTTTTTTTCATACCTACTCTTTAGTTGGGCTGCCAAGGCTTGGAGTCTCTGTTTGCCAGTTTCAAGAGCCTCAGGTATGGGCATCAGTTTGAATTTCAGAGGGATTCCCTTTCTGGTTGCACCCTTCTGGAGTTCTGAAAACTGGCTTACTTTCTTTCCAAAGGACAGGATAGGCAGCAGCTTTGGCCTGCTCTCAGGTCTCCAAGTGTGCAGCCCATCCACCTGTCAGGTTCCCTGCCGGTGGTTAGTGCCTTGACCCGCTGGAGTGTAGGCGGTTCTAGGTGTCAGAGACTGGGTGTTCGGGTGTATGCTGATTCACTCCTGGTGGGCTGCTTTGTGGAGCCTGGGCTCCTTGGCTTTGTGGGGGCCCCGCTGGGGGGGCGGTTTGTACTTGGGCCTTGTGTCTATGGGCCCATGGCTGGATCAGCTCTGGTGTAGCTTGCTGGCGGCCAAGCTCACAGGCTCTTTGCTGCAGCTGGGTGGTTTCCTGGGAATCTCCTCTGGTCTTCTCTGGGATGGGGGATGCAGCTATCCCTATCTTGGTCCTTCTTTGGCTCCTGTGCTCTGGGGACCCTTTGGGACGTCTGAGGTTTTGGTCTGTTTTGGCACTCTGGGGGGCAGGTCTTTGGCTCCTCACAACCACTATTGAGCATTTTTCTTATTGATAAACCTTATATATACAAGCACACCTTCAAACACCCACAGGTGCTTGGATCCAGGTTTACAGAAACACTTCTATACAGATATACCTTATAATTAGCTTTGGATGTCACTATATACAATCCTTTTATTAAATAATACTGCATATTTTTCACTCATTTTATCAAATGTATTGGTTGTTTGTACCTGTGATACTCTTTCTCCAGGTGTAGAACCAGACTCCAAGGATGTTACATTGCACCCTCTTTTCAGGAGCTTCAAAGATACCTTTATATTCTTTTTGGGTCACATGTTTCAAGTCATTCACTTTTTTCTTGATTTTTTTTAGTCACCGTATTTGCTGCCGAACTGTTAAACAAGGTCATGGGTGAGAAGTCCAATTTCTCAAGTCCGCCATTTTTATTTCTCTAAGCAATGTTGTAGTTCAAGGTGAAGGATGCAGAAGCTACAAGTGAACAAATCAAAGTGTTCATCCAAAAATTTCTTTTGGGTAAGGACTCTTTGACCAAAGTGGAAGTGTGTCAGCAGTCAACATACATGCTGTGCGATCAGTGTGGTCAGTAAGGAAGGAGGTAAGAAAATTGCACGATACTTTTGCATACAAATGCCTTTTTGCACCATTATTTTTGCACATAAACAATAGTTGAACAACTCTCTGCACACTGTTCTTGCACACTGTTTTTCTCCTGCACTGTTACATCTGATCACTGCTGCACTTTATATTGTATTGTAATACTGCCTTATTCCATCTGAAATTCCATTACACTGTCGTAACCTGTACGCAACAAAATTTCATTCTGTATGCACTCTGTGCATATAAAATGACAATAAAGTTGTCTAAGTCTAAAAATGAGCATGTATGCTTCCTCTCATAGCTCCTTTAACATAAGAAACTCACAATGGCTCAATCCGACTACCCTTATAGAGCAAGGACTCTTTAGCCACGCCAGAAATATGTAATCTGTCGCCATGATAAGGGCTGTCCAAATAGAGCAGTCAGTAAGGAAGGAGGTACAAAAAGTAACCTCTATGCTCTGTACTATGGCTAGTTTTGCCTAGGAACCCTGCGACGTCCCTTGCCGGCGCAAAGAACCCTTTAGGTATCCCACAATCCTTTGCTTGACATGACGTATCAGCCGCCTCCTGGAAATTAATGAAAATGTCCGGAGAGAAGAGATCTTTTACATTGTAATTGATTTTCGGAAGGATGTAGGCCCGGATTTGACTTGCATCATCCATGTGCGTTTCCATCACGTAATGACGCTGGAGTTAAAAGGTGTCCGAAAATGGCACAGCAGTCCATAGCTCCTTTCCTTCCCACAAAAGAGTTCTTACTGTTGACCCCATGAAGGATCAAGGAACAGGAGCTATTATTAGACGTTTCGGATGAAGCCAAAATGAACTAAATGCTCTCTGAGTACTAAACACATCCAAAAACACAATCATATCTCCACTTAATGCGAAAATATGACGTTGACCAAGTCTGACATTATACTGTGCCAACTGCAGTCATGAGGGCAACAGTTATGATGCACATGGAATGTTACTTCCATCCCAGATGGCAAATGAGAATGATTTAGGTTGATTTAACAGTAAATATATCACTTATAGCTCCTTTAAGTTTAGTTTTTTGGTCTCTCTCTGTATTTTCTTTTCATAGTAGCTACATCTGGTCTAGCATTGTGCTTAGCTGTGACACTGATTTGGAGTGGGGGCACCACCCATGCTCCTGTTGGCAACAACTTCTTTGCTGTGTTTCTCTCCTAGATGAAGCCACTAAAAGAGTTACATTATGCTCTGTCTTCTCAATCCCCCTGTCAGTTGTGGCAGATGGCCGTTAACACCTGATTCTACTGGAGGTTTCTTCGTGGTATAGGTATGTTTTCCTCTCCACTGTCACTACATGCATGCTCAGTATGAGGGATTGCCGCAAAGTCAAGGACACAATGCAAGAGACTGTCCACTGTTGCTAAGTATTCTTTAAGAGAGGTGAATACTGCTTGTTAATGATTCAATGCAATCTGCTGGGTTTTGTTAAACTGAAAAAATTTTAACCAGTCTGTTTGATTTAATAAAATAAAACTTGGTAAAGTGCCTTGACATGTGAATTAACACTATATGTATAAACTGAATTGAGATAAAATATAGAAAGAAACTTGGAAGATTTAATGTTTTAGAAACTTTTGGAATAATACCGGAAATGCAAAATTATCCTGAGGCTATATTCTAGAATATAATACAGCATCAGGGGAGAATGAACTACTGTCAAGATACAACCGAGAAAGTCCAACCCGATTTTGCTCTTTGAAAATTATTACATATTTGGCTATTTGTTTGCAAAATATGACATCTATAAATTCTTTCATTGATGATTTGAATGTGAGCTCACCCAAAGTTAAAGCGCAAATAAATAAGATTGTCTTGTTTCGTCATCGTGAGCTCCATTGTATCTGACACATGGTATGTCATACTCAAGTAGTTTTCCACTCTCATCAATTACAGTGTTTATGTACCTGCAAATTCCAGAATCCTTTGTGCATGATTGTAATTTTCATATTTCATATTCAATAAATCACTTAATCTTTAAAGCCCCTCACTTTCTATTTAGGTCTGTGTGATAAACTCCTTTTTTTCTCCCGTGGGACATTTATTTTCGTCAGATGCATCTGCATTCATTAGAATCAAATCTACCTGAGTGTTTTCCCTCTCTTTGGTTTAGTTTTATCCCTGTCTGTGTCTCTTCTAAGTAATGGTACTTTCTATCACTCCAAAGTGTTTTCAATCAGTCCCCCTGGTTTTAGAGAAATTGACTTCAAAGGCATGGAGCGAATGAAAAATGAGGTTGAATTCTAAGTTAGGATTAAATTTGGGGGGAAAAAAATCATCCTGGTGAAAGTCATTCACGGAGAGGTCCAGGTGCCTCCATACAAATCCCGATGAAGGTCACACTGGGAGAACTAGGCTGCAAGAGTGAATGTGATGAAAGTGTTTTACTTCTGTTCTGTCAAAATGTTAGTGCATCACCTGAGAATGAGAAAGGTTTTGTGATCATTTGGCGCAACACAAAATGCAATGAGAAATAGGAGAATGATTAAGTTTTAATCTATTCTGGTTTGGCTGGGAGCAAAAAAGAAGCTTTAATTGAAACATTGTTTTGGTCTTGGTCTCAGTAGAGAGAGTGAGGCTAAACAGTTCAGGGTTTAAGTTTAATAGGGGTAGGGTTAGGATAAGCAACGCGAAGTTCTGATGATATTTATAAATCTATAACTTAGAAAATCTCAAAATCAGTCTAAATGATAAACACCTCTGTCCTGGGGAAGTATCTCAATTAGACTAGAATATCTTGGTACATTTTTGGTTTCAGAATTTAATTACTATCAATGCAAAGATTAACGCTGATATCAAATGTACTATCAATCAACAAGCATCTTTTCTCTGTTGATTAAAACAAAAGGCAACAACTGACAAACATGACACACAGCACTAATTCTAATCAACTTGATTTAATGACCAGGACATGAACAGTGAAACAACAATCAAACTGATTAAAGCTCTACAATTTACCAGGAGCTTGTTGGGTTCTCATAAACTGAAAGAGAATGATTTTTGACCTAATTCTGATGATTCTAACACCAAATTCCAATGTAAGAGGAAAGAGTGGGACAGAAGATGCGGTCCAGTCATCAGAGCCTCAGTTGGATCAGGCAACTTTATCAGCTCCAAAAATTAGCCGCAGTAGACTCAAACACGATGCATTATTTGAGGTCCAAATCGTGCTGTTTCAACTCTCAAGGAACCTGCTGGGATCTCTCAACCCTCTCAGCTTGGCTGACAGGAGGATCTCAGCACAAACAATCTGAGGTGACCTAGGATCACAATGGATTTCTGATGTGAAAAAGGAAACCCCTGAAATAATCTTGCTATGTCTGACTCATGGTTACACCAACGGCTGAGATCAGTCTTGCATCAACATAGAATATAACTTTATATGCATTACTGGTAGTGGTGCTGATGATGACTCCACATGGAAACTGATAGGCCATTCAGATAAATTTGGGGGGAAACATTGGTTCATTCTCAGAAGCCCTTGGGAATAAGAGGAGACGAGCCAATCTAAATATGTATTTTCCTCTGTGCATGACTGTTTATAAGCTTGACAAACATGGAAAAATAACAACAATGCCATTGAAACCTTCATATTTTCTTCTCATGACTGATATATATTAAGTAAAATACAGCTTTCACACGATCAAAAATCAATGTCTACGTTTTTGGCATATTATTAATCATTACAACGCTCTCTGGATTTCTAAATAAACAGTAATCAATAAGAGGATCACTCTTAAAATAATTGTTTTCCTAAGACCAATATGAGAAACCTTAACATGCACTTCGAGGCAAAACAACTCAGCAAGGCTGTGTACTCCTTGTGTTTTGATAATCCTGGATAAGACTTGATGTGGCTAAATCTACAGCCCCGCAAGGTAGTTTGGAGTGACCTTAAAAAGAAGCCGTTAAGCAGGTCAAAGTTAACATTCGAGGTAAGTTTGTGCGCTTTAACAATCAGCTTTTCTAGGCTGTTGATTACTGTTACTGAGTAGATTCAACAAAGTAAAACTTGTTCACAGATTTATACCTTGGTCCATTTGTTTCTTCTTCTTTCTTATCATGTTGGTTCCAACAACAAATCTGCTTTAATAGTTTTTATGAATGCTCTGGACATATCACTTATTGCTAGAAATTAGTTTATTATTGTGGTTATTGCTGGCAAAATGAAACTACTGTTCTCTTGCAGCACCGGTACTGAACACTGCTGTACACACCAGTGTTGTTTTTGGCAGCCATTTTAGGTTTTAGTCTTGGTCTTTTAGACAAAAACACTTATTATTTTTAGTCACGTTCAGTCATTTCTATATGCAATAGTGTTAGTCCACTTTTAGTTGAACATAAAAGCAGAAAGGTTTTAGTGTAGTTTTAGTCAAAGAAAGTCCATTCAGACTGCATCACCTGTAAAGGTCTACAGGTAATTTCAAAACAATTATAAGTAGTAGGTATCACATCTTTAAATAAAATACACACACACACACACACACATATACGTATATATGTATGTATGTATATATATATATATATATATATATATATATATATATATATATATATATATATATATACATCAGCATCATATAAGCATATCATCATGTGTTTGAACACATCATTTGGATAGAATCCTACCATGTTAATAAAGATGTATTCGATTTAAATTTTATGTCATATGTCATCTTAAATCACTTTATAAAGTCAGATTAAATTAAATCATCCAGACAGACTGGTCACAAAGTTTCCTATCTAAGGAAAGCCAGCAGATTGCATTAAGTCTTTGATTTCAACATTCACTCCTCCTGAAGGGCATGTAGTCACGGTCGTCAGTCGTCTGCATTGTCCTTGGCATGATACCAAACATGCATGTTGTGACAGTGGAGAGGAAAACTCCCCTTTAACAGAAAGACAAAACCTCCTACAGAACCAGGCTCAGTGTGAACAGCCGTCTGTCACCACCAACAGGGGAATTGAGAAGACAGAACAGAGACACAAAAGAGAACAGAAGCACACTAAATGATCCAGGAATACTTTCTATATTAAAGAGGATAATGGCAGACAATCTGCCCCCCAGGACTTTAATGGCCTTAACTAGGAAGCAAGCAAAAAATAAACATTTTAAAAGTTTATTAACCATATGACTGGCGCCCAACCTGTATTTAAGCCTTGAGATTTTTCCTTAATGACCAATGTATCTGTATGTTTCTGTGACTAAAACATGGCAACATGACAACGTGTTACACTTACTCGCCGGCAAAAAATCAATGCATGTTCCATACATAACAGTAACACAAATAAGTTAATGAGCTGATATTAGCACAACCAAGCTACCATTAGCCGGAACATAGCAGCCCATTTGTGGGCTCACTATAAAATTTATAAGGATTTGATAGTCGAGTAACATTGTATATTATATCTTAACAGGAATTATAGTAACTTACCTTTGAAAGAATAACAGCGTGGTGAGCCTTCAGGTGCTTCTTAAGATTTGTAGTATTTTCCCATCTAGTTTGTGGCAACATTACTGCAGTCTCCCTCTAAAATACTTTCAGTTTTCCTTTTGGATTGAACATATATATAAAGGTATTTCTATAAATCTTTTTGCAATTTCTGACCACCAACCTAATTTGTACCAAGTGCTGCGACCGTTATGGACCATCAATGAATAAACTCATGTTGTGGGTGGGGGAGGGTATGACCACATAAGGATGGGATGGAGCTATGACTGTTTACATGCACACTACACTGAAAATGTCATGCATTTTGAACATCATTGACAGACTAATAATATTTTTATTTAGTCTCATCTCTTCAACGAAAACTCACATAAGTCTCATCATGTCTTAGCCATCAATGGGCCATGTTTATTTCGTCATTGGTTCACTATCGGCACACAAAAAAAGGGACGCCAACTAAATAATGTTGTCATTGTTGATGAAAACAATACTGGTACACACCATTATAATTATCTGCTGGTGGTTGCTCCTCTGCCTTCACTGACATATGAACTTGAGTTAGATCCCATTTTTAATCGGTAGGGTTTATTATGATATCCACCCACCCATTTATGTTGTAACACCATTACCTCCTCTTGGAAGGCTTTCCACAAAGTTTAGAAGTATGTTAATGGAAATATTCATACCACTCTCCCAGATAAATATTTGTGAGGTCAGACACTGATGTTGGAAAAGAAAATGCAGCATGGTGTAATTCATCCCATTCTAGTTTATCCCAAAGGTGTTCTATCAGGTTGAGGTAAGGCCTCTGTCCAGGCCACTGTCCAGGCCAGTTCTTCCACACACACCTGCTCATCCATGACTTTATAGACCTGGTTTTGCAGACTAGTGCTAAGTCATGTCGAAAAAGGAAGGACGCATGCCCAAGTTGTTTCCACAATGTTGGGAGTTTCATGCAAGTATCATTGTTCTGGGAACTGTCAAACCCAGACTCGTCCATTGGATTACCAAAGAGGCACAATTTATAACTCCTTTACTTCATTGCATCTAACATTTTGCATTGCACTTGATGATGTAAGTCTTGGATACAACTCATTTTCAATCTCTTTTTTTACTTGTTTCATGAAGATAAACATAAGTATTTGTTGGATTAAAACTGCAGTAAGTAACTCTTGTATAAATGTATTTTTTACACATTTGTTTATATTGTCAATATGTCCTGACAGAAAAGAATGAGACAGTGACAATAAAATAAAAGCTTAGCTGGCTCCTCCCAGTGGTCCTACTACCATTTCCAGAAATACACCGCTCCCAAACAGAAACAACCAATCAGAACCAGGAGGAATGTCTGGCTCTGATTGGTTGTTAGCAGTGTCACTCTCGTGTCTCCTGCACACACTCTGCCCTGCACAGCGCTGCCTTCATTCAAGCTCAAATTAGAAAAACTGTCAATTGCTGGAGTGGCACCTGAAAACACAGACAGGTAAACATCATTGGAGCAGCACAGCTGGTTCTGTTGGGTGGGGGGAGGAGTTGTCGCCATCGACCTTTGCCCTGTTCAGTCAAATCAGCCAGAAAAGATTCCAAGGGAAATACACACATTGCAACTGATCCTACTTATTAAACAATGCAATCAAGTTAGGTTTATTATCCAAACTCAAACACCCAGCAGATGCACCAAGCAGATTCCATCAAGTCATTGACTTGTAGCATTCACTCCTCCTGGATGAACTTGTGGTGACAGTGAACACAATGCAAAAAGCAAACTAAAAGTAAGTGACATTTTCTTGAAATCAGTGTATTTTTCCTTGATTTGAGAAGCTAAATAAGACTATTTGCCAATGGAATAAGATTTTTGCACTTAAAGTAGGAACAATTCATCTCCATCATCTTATTTCAAGAGCAATATTTCTAATTATCTTATTTTAGGGGTAAAAATACTCATTCCATTGGCAAATAGTCTTATTTAGCTTCTCAAATCAAGGAAAAATACACTAATTTCAAGAAATTCTTACTTCCTTTTAGTTCCCTTTTTGCAGTGCAGTCACTTGTATTTTAACATTGACTTTGCACCAGTCCCTCATAACGTGCATCCTTGTAACCAAAGCAGAAAAGGAAAATGTTCCTATAACAGGAAGAAACCAGCAGAAGCAGGCTGAGTATGAATAGCCTACCACCAACAACTGGGCATACCCACAAAAAGAACACAGATGTATTGATCCAGGAATATGTCTAGGTTTATGAATAGTAAAAATCTAATGGCTGTTCTTGCCCCTTTAGTGGCTTCCTCTAGGAGAGAAACACAGCCAAACAGACAGGCTAAGCAAATTTTAAAGTCAATAGGTTCAGGTTGAAAGGGAGTAAGTCTAGGACAGAAACAGGGTTAATCACTTAAAGACAGGTCCAAGAAAGAAAGACATTATTCAGTTGCAAGGGCTGGATTGGGACTCATTTTCATCCCTGGAATTTCATGCCTCAGACCGTCCCATATAACATGATGCCCTATTATTACTAAAAGAATAGGCAGATTAAGTCAATGCTTGTTTGTTCACACACTGTGTGACAACAGCTCATCTGTTTCCTCCATACTAAAAGTAGCAATCCCCTCATCACTACTGGCGCTGCTTCTGATACTAAATCACATTTTGAAAATGGTCATAATTCTCAGCACAAATGAAATCACTCATTTTTACAAAGCCATCTGATAAATTCAGGACAGTTTCATGAATGTAGTGCTGAATCATCAGCATCTCAGGGCAACGGCAAAGAGGCTTAAATTGGAGGCAACCAGACTTACGCTTAGTTCTTTCTTTAAGCCTGTTTGCTGTTGCGATGACCCACTGAGAATTTGCATAGGCATCTCAGGGCACTATTCATACAGAACAGCACCATACTCTTCATTAAATTAATTTTAATATTCACTTAATTAGTAATCCTACCTGCCCACTCGGGACTTGTGGGTTCATGGTTGGTACTTGGTGCTGTATCTTCCTTCTGACTCTGAGACAAAAATTCCCAGTTATGCGGCGTTGCATCATAGTATTATTTAAACTATATAACATTACATTATGCACCGCAACACCACAAAATTCAATGACTTGATAATTAACTTCTGCGGTGGTTTGCAGGCAAAGTTCAACATCTTTCCATAACCATTTCATAAACATCCATCACTTCCATACCTTAGCAATTCAACAGTACCAGTAGGGAGCCAGAGGTGAGTTGTGTGTTTTATTAGTTTTACTGACCTCACTTTCTGATTGGCTACACATCACATTTCAAAGGCGGTGTGCTGGTTTCTCCTTGGGGGAACACTCCACACGCTAGGATATCAGGCCTAGACAATCCACCATTTTGAATATCCCGAATTTGAGGTCGGTGCGGTCTCGACATCCTTCCGAGCGGACCAGATCACTCTTAACACACCACACAGGGCAGGAATATCTCTTAAGATTATCTTAAGAGCCACACCGATAGTCAGGGACATGTCACAAGTGCAAGATTGGGGCAAAAATAAGGCAAATTATCCTGCCATGTGAACCAACCTTAAAGGACCAGTAAGTCATATTTCACCACTAGGTGCTGCTTGAGCACTGTCTGTAGACCAAAGCAAGATGTATGACAAGCCGCGCCTCTCTTTAGTTCTGCTCTGACTGCCACCCAGCTCCTCTGTTCCCTTCTGAAGAGTTGCCTTCTATGCTCATATTTGTAAAGGATTAAAACACAAAACAGCATCACCTTTTGGAGGAACAATTCGAGTGAAGTAATGTTATAATGCTGTTAGCAAGAGAACATTTTGATCTGCTGGGGTGCTCTTCACCATGTTGCTCCAACACTGTGCTGCTCTGATGGATGTATTTTAGGGCAGGGAGGGGGTTAAGCTCTGAGTGGCAGCTGTTCACATGCACATACATGCACATGCGCACATGCACGTGCATGGTACGGCCCGGCTATGTAAACAAGAGACTGGAGAACAACGCAGGGAGCTGCGACATGACGTCATACCATAGTCCATCTGAAATGTTTTAGTTCTTCACATCATTATTTTTTAGTTATTTCTATGTAACATATTTAAATGTGGCTTATTGGTCCTTTAAGGATAGATTAATCTAACTAAAATTATTGTAAAATTTAAATAAAAAATAATCTTAATCTAAAATGGGGGCTGTGATAAAAGGGAATAATTTCTAAAATAATTTGGTTGGAATTGGGCCAAATATAGAAGTTAAAGATTTAGATGAAGCTAATATTTTTGATAACTCAAAAGAGCTCATCTGATTCAAATCAGTCCAAAAACAGATACCTACTGTGCTGCCTCCATTACTCAAGATTAAGTAATCGTGTTCAGGAGGTAATGATTTTATTTTTGATAGAATCAGTTTCATTTATAAAGAATCCAATAAAGTCATTACTGCCGAGAGATGATGTAATGGATGGCTTAACAGAGCTATGACTCTTTAGTTTGGCAACTGTACCAAAAAGAAACCCAAGATTATTCTTATAAAAAAAATGCTGTTCTAGCTTGGCAAAGGCGTTTTTGTTTTTCATTTAACAGAAGACTATTTTCCGGATAAAGTTGGACTCCTAGATATAGTATAATGCACAAATTTATCTCAAATTTCCTGATGAGGGGCTCTAAGATATGCTGTTCTGAATTTAAACAGGAGTAGGCCTAATTACAACGAAAAGACCATTTTCACTACTTTTTCATATTCATCTGTTGTTTCAGTCATAATAACAGATATTCTGCTAATATGCAATTATTACAGAAATGAACTCACTTTTCCATATGGACTGTTTTAATCTGAACCACTAATTCATATTACCACCGCGGTTTAAATCTTCATTAGTAAGTTTAATTACATTTGTTAATTATGAGCCATGTAATGACTTAAATCCATTTTTCCCTAACATCCACATACATGCAGCCTGCGGCCTCTGCATTCTCTGCATGTCAGTTTCAGATAAAAAATACAGGAGCGTGTTCAGGGCGGAAACACACTTTTTTATCCATTTCTTTTGAAAAATGGATTATCAAATTAAAGGAAACTGCTCAATAACCGCTGCAGAGAGGAATGCTTCCCGCTTAATTGAATTACGGTTTTTCATTTCTGTGATTTCTGTGTTTGTTTTTTGGCAGCTGCCATCTGTTTGCCCGGGACCAGCTCTATTAATAAGCTATTCAGATTGAGAAAGGGGCTTTATTCCAGCAACTGTTTCTCACCTCCTCTCTCTCTCTCCAGTTCGCTCTCTGTCTCTCTCTCTTTCTCACTTCCTCACTCACTCAAACGATTGTCATGGAAATCATTAGAAGTGCCAAGCCGCAGACAAAAGAAAGAGCTTTAACACACACCTGAGCCAAAAAGAACAGAATTGTAGTCTAATTATGATGGGAACAATTAAGACTGTGCATATTTATTGACAGGGGACTTCACACAGCAGCATATGCTCATGAATACTAAAAAATCAGTCAGGAAGGGGAAGGATGGCTGCTGAATCAGATTGTCTATTAAATACTGTAGCAGCAATGCTGAGGAAAAAAAAGTGGAACTGTATTTAAATTAAAACTACTGATTACTTATAATTGCGAAGGCAATTTGGTTGAATGTTGTACATTGAGGAATAAGAGAAAAACAAACTTAGGAGTAGTTTTCATTGGCCAAAATAAACACACTATCCTTCTTTTTGTATCCTCTCCTGTCTCCTTTTCGATGTTCCAAGAAGAAAAAAAGTCCAATCTAGGCTTTGTTCTGTATTCTGATCACACGTCTCTCTCCCCAAGTAATACAAGTCTACTTTAAAATTCATAACTACATTTGAAAAGAATAAAAGGGTGCCCTGATGGAATATTTCCAAGGAGCTTACTTGAGAGGAAATACTATTCGCTTTGGAATATTTAATAACCCTAACCTAGTCTTTAAGACATACAGCAGTAATAACATTTAAAAAAAATACTGGTGACTGGAAAATAAATAAATAAATCAAACTATGGCTTAGCATGAAATGAGCAGCTATAATTCCTGCCTGCAGGCAGACGATGAGAGAAAAAGTGAGAAAGAAAGTAGACAAAAGATGGTGAAAATCCTTGTCAAAGTTAGGGAGAGACGGCTCAAGTCGACTCTCATTTTCTGCTTTGCTTTTCCTCTCCCCTCTTCTGCCTGGGAGGGAGTTTGAATTGAATCAAACAACCTAGATTGATTAAGCTTGGAAGAATGACTTTCCAATGACAGGATTCAGCAGCAGCCTCGGCCCATCCCCTTTGTACAGATTTGACATGGTTTTATTGAGAAAGTGATACAGGAGTGATTGCAGTTTGTTCCTCTGGATTCTGTGTGAGCCTGAAATGTTTTCTCATTGTACTAAGTGTTGCCACCATTGTGCGGTTCCTTAAAGGTCCCATTTGATTCATGTTGAATCCTGCTTCTGCTCCAATGCCTCTCCGGAAAAGGAGCACAATGGATGAGTGTGAGAAAATAGATAACATGCTTCTCCAGTTGGAATATGAATTGCTCTCAGAGAGCCTTGGTATTAATGTCTTGTCCTCTTTCCTTTCTCTTGTTCTTTTGTGTTTGTGGAGAGGGTGTTGGGGAGGAGGGGTACAGTTAGGGATATTGTGGGATGTCCTGTTCCGAATTTGGTCAGAACCAATCAAAGCTGTAATGCTCTCAGTCTCCTTCCCCTTTTCAACACCACTGTTGTCTTTAAAGATATTCACTGTGGAGACACAGAGACCCCTACTGTCTGCAGAACCAGACAGCAGCACTTTTTCTCTCATGTCTAATACTCTACTGCCACCTGCCAGCAATCCAAAACACCCCTTCGAACTATAATCTATACATGTGACACAGAAATAATAGTTTACATCAGTTGAATCATTTAAAAATCTATCCTAAACATCACTGGGTTTGGAAAGAAAGTTAGTACACTTAGTAAAATGTTATCTTTTTTTGAAGGAGTGTCCCAGACTTTATTAACTGTTATGCTATAACCCAAGACTGTAAAATCTCAGATCCAGCTTTTGTATTTTCTTAACTAGGGTATATTTTGTTTAGTTCATGATTTGAATCCCTCCCAGATTAATGGGCTGTATGCAAGGACTTTCTATAAGAAGTCATTCCTTACATTTCCAAAAGCTTCAGAGTAAGAAACCTTATTTCCCAGATGTATATCTAATGATCAGATAATGTAATGTTATTTAGTGACTTCTGTTTATTTTCACAATGTGCTTTCTGTTTTGCTTAAATTTTATTTATTTAAAGAGTTGAAAAGACATGACATTTTTCTGGTAATTCAAAATGTGTAAAATGTTAGCAATAATAGGGAATGCGTTTTTTTTTTACCAAAATTATTTGATAGTTTTAGATTGAGCTAACTAAAGGAAACAAAACAACATAAATGATGGATAAAGATAATCAAGCTCCAAGTTTATTTAGGCAAACCAACCATATAAAATCTGAACATCATCTAATGTTCAATCTAAAACCTTTTTCTGATAAGTTAGGATTACTAAAACTATTTGTAATAGCAAGATAATAACGTGTGTGAATTTGTATTACTCTCTTCAAAATTAATGATGAACAAACACTAATATTAGAGTACCTCTAAACAGTTTGATAAAGCCCTGATGGCAATAGTAGGTTTCTGAGCTTCTGATAAATACAATTGCAACATTTGACACAAATGGAGGAACATTTTTGGATGTGTTTTAAGACTGCACGTCACTGCCTCATTGTGTGACATGAGGAAAGATAAATAAATAAAAAATCAGGTAAGATATCAGGGAGAGAATTGTCCTTGGAAAAATGTCCAGATGCCTGAAGTTGCCACTTTCATCTGTTCAAACAATGATACACCGTGGCAATGTTCAGCCATCGTAGGAGAGAGACTGGTTCTGTGTCCCAGAGATGAACATGCTTTGGAATGAAATGTGTTAATTAGACCCGGAACAAGATTGAAGACAAGGAAATACAGTGATCAGATTTTTACGAGGTATTGAGATCATGATATTTTGATTGTGCACATTTGTAATGAAATGATCTAACCAGAACCTGGGGGAACAAAAAGTACATTTTGGATGGATAATCAGGAAAATAATGTTTATAGTAATGAGTGATAAATGTTCACTGTGGTCAGAATAGTTGTAGTAAATAATGAAATTTGGAAAAAAACTTTAGAATGGCTCTTTTCAGTGATCTGTATTACAATTTTGCATTTTTTAAAATCATTTTAGACCATTTTGTATTTCAAACATTACATTTTTTTTAACACATTTTTATCTTAGCATAACATCGTATCACTATGTAGCTAAAGCTAAATATATATTCAGCTCAACTGAACTTTGTTATATAGCACGATTTGCCAAAGTGCTGTACAAAAACCTCCTCAAAAACAAAATAAACTTTAAATGATATCAAAATAAAATCTAGAAAAACAAAGAGACTATAAAAATTAGAGAGCAGATACCTAAAAACAAACAATAAAACCACAAAAGCCAGACTCTCAAACTGGGCTTAAATCTACAGAGAGAAACGATGTGTTTTAAGGAAAGATTCAGCCTGCCTGATACGAAACGGTTGCAAACGGTCGTTGTCTTTAGAACAACTGATAAAAACTGATGTGCTGATCTGAGCAGCTGAGAGGGAAGTAGGTCTGACTGACCCACTTCAATTTATTAATGTTGTTTTCATGGAACTCTCAATGATTATACGAAAACGACAAGCCAGACATTGTAACAGAAAATGGGTCTAAAAAGTAGAGGTATTGTTAGCTAAAAAAACAACAACACATAGTTAACATATTGCTAAATGTTGACAGTATTCAGTCTGAAAATAATTTTTTTTTCAGATTTATGTCCATATGTGAAACATTTCTAGTCTGTCATGACCAACTACAAAAGGTATTTCCACAGTCTTATTTAGTGATACGTGCATTATATTGTTAGATTTCCAGCATTCAACACAAAAGATCCCAGCATGCACCCTATTTCATCCAACATCTTCTCCCCTTCTCCTCCGATGAACATCATATTTTGCTACATGTTTTTTTTCTTCCTTTCATCTCCGTCCAAAGTGCCCTTCCACTCTTGTTAATCAAAATATATTCACACTGTCTCCTCCCTCCATACCAACTGGATCTGAGGGGCTGATTGGCAATTTCAACAGCAAAACCATAGTTCAGTGGAAAAGAGATGGATGCCGCGAGGATGAGTGTGCCCTGCTGTTACCATAGCAACATTTCAACAAGAGGGCGGGGGGAGAAACGAGGGGGGGTGGTGGTGGTGGTGCTATGATCAAATATAAACACTATATTCTGATTTGTTATCCAGCTCATGCTGTTAATACTGGACTGCCCTGCTTGTATTGGCAGTTGAGGCAGACACAAACGGAAATGGGCGTTTTTTTAAAAGCACACACAAAGGCTGACGAAGCATCTGCTCCTCACTGATAACGCCGTTTAATGGCAATAAACAGCGCAGGAGACCATAGTCTTTGTTTGCTCCTTTTACAATAGCTCGCAGCAGGACTAACTGTTCCAATTACCCACCCTGCTGACTTAAGCATCACATCATCATAATCATCATCATGATCACTTTGCTTTGTCCGTCCTACAGATCTGTCTGGACCTTAATGAAACTAACAGAGCACCTAATGGGGCTATTAAATGGAGACAGCGTGCGACAAGATCTGCTGCTTGAAGCACCACACAAAGAGCAACTTGTTTGAGATGTTTTGATGTAAAACTCGCTTTTACGGTTCCTTGGAAATGCATCCATACATTTTCACATTGGGAAATAATAAAACCACAAAGTTAAATGCATTTTTGGGGTTTTGAGGTGATAGACTGACACAAAGCAGTGCACAACAGTGAAATGTATACGGTCATGTCTTGGTGTTGTTGGGGACTCATCTGCAAAGATGAGGATGGCAAGAGCATTGTAAATAACAAGGTTTAATAATAATAATAACAAAAAGAAAACCGAAGAGCCAGGAATGGACAGGTGACAGCAGGCTGCGGACAGCAGATGCTCTGAGATAGGGGTAATTGTGTCAAGGATTATTTATACTGTGGAGTTTTATTACTGAATGCTACACAGGTTATTGAATGGACAGATGAGAGACAGCTGTTAGAGAGCAGGATGCAGAAACACTGAGGTACAGGACTAAGTCTAGTGACCAAAAACACAAAACACAGGATAACACTGGAACAGGATGCTGCAAAAAAAAACAACATTATCAAAGTAAATTCATTTGACCAACAAATCATGACATCTTCAATGGCTTTTGAGAGCCTTTACGATTAAACTTCAAAGTGTAGCATGCATTTGTATTTGGCATTCTTTAATCTGACGCCACTAAATAAAATCTGATGCAATAAACTTGCTTCAGAACTCACATAAATAGTAAAGTACACCTGTTTGCAATTTAAAATCAGCTATAGTTGTTCAGTAAAGATCTCACGGCCCTGTAACCAAACCTTTTCCGCAGAAACCAAGACATATAACTAAATAACTGAAGGAGATGTTTAATGCAGGGATTAAACATCCTTGGAAGCACAATGTCTTACAGAACTTTATTTAACCTATTAATATTTTTGGACTGTGGGAGGATGCTAAAGCGCCCAGGAAAGAATCCAAGCATGCACATGGAGAACATGCAAACTCCATGCAGAAAGACCTTCGTGCTGCAAGGCAATAGTGCAACCGCACCACTGTTTAATCTATTATTTGAAAATTAAAAGAGAATTGCACAACAATGTAGTTTTATACTCCTGAACAGTTTGAGCACAAAGGTGATTTGAGAAGCCAGTAAGTACACAATAACTCTAGAAGAGCTGCAGAGGTTCACAGCTCAGGTGGAGGAATCTGTTAACAGGACAACTCTAAGTCGTGCACGCCACAAATCTGACCTTAGTGGATGAGTGTCAAGAAGAAAGCCCTTGTTAAAAAAAAAAGACCATCAGAAGTGCCATTTGCAGTTTGCCATAATTCATGTAGAAGCAAACACAAGGAAGAAGGTGCTCTAGTTAACAGAGACAGCCTAAATATAGAACGCTCTGTGTGTTGGGAATCCAATGTTGAACATCACCTTCAATCCAATGGAAAACTAAAACGGCAAAGTTCGTACCAAAATATATTGATGGGTTGGAATGGCCCAGTCATAGTCAAGACCTAAATCTAACAGATGATCTATAGAAAGAATGGGAAATTGGTGTTCTCTGTGAATTGATGTTCACAGACAATAAGGACAATCTCAATCACTAGATGTTCAAAGTTCTTGGAGACATATCCCAAAAGTCCTTTAGCTTTATTGCAGTGAAAGTGGGTTCTACACAGCACTTACTCAAGGGGGATAAATACTTCTGCATGCCCCACTTTTCAAACTTTGATTGGGGGGAACTGAAACCATGTACCACTTTTCTTCCACTTCACACTTAAGCAATAATGTGGTCTGTTAGATAAAATCCAAATAAAACAAAACATTTGTAGTTTTTGGTTGTAATGTGGGAAAAAAAAATACCAAAAAGATTCAGCAAGTATTATTTTGCAAGAAGCTATACAAGAAGTAGACAGGCTTATGGAATACACAAAGGCCAATTAATCAATAAAAGTTAACAAAGTTTATTACATGTTTATATACAAACAACCTTGCAAGGCACACCTTTGTTTAAATAAGAATATACAATACATTTGTTTTCTTAAGCAAACAGGTTTTAGAACATATATTACTATATGTGTGTTTAGCGTTTAGACACTAGAGAGGGCCAACTCAAACACTGAAGAAATAAAATAATCACACACTTTATGATGTAAACACATTTTTATATTTTTTTAAATCAAACTAATAAAATAAATCTCGAATATGTGACGTACAAACCGTCTTTGCTGTATAGAAATGAGACATATCGTGGCAAAACTGCCATATTAGCTTCTTTTATTCACCATTGGGATTTGAGGTTTTTATCTATTATATTCTAAAAAGTCATTAGATCAACAGCTTGCAACATAATAAACATATGCTTGCTCTCTTTGATAAGCCGTAGTGTAGGGTTAAAACAGGGTAAGTAAATAAGTTTATAACTAACTTTGAGCAAAAAGCCTGTCTGTTTAGATGTACTCTGTTCAGCAATGGCTATTGATCACTTTACAATCAGCCACGTCAATCTGTCACTGCTCTGAAGCTGAAAAATGTTTGTCCAACATCAATCAGGACGTCCCTGAAGTGGAGATTGAAGGATGAAAAGATGTTCATGACAAAAGCCTGCCGTGACTCATTAAAACCAAACTAAAAAAAAAAATGGTTGTGACTTCAAGCTTAAAAAAATATTAAGATACAGGCTGTCGCGTTTTTCCAGTTTCCCATCGTAAAGTGGCCTGACCTACTTAGACAGCTCTGACAGATCGAGACCCATTAAATGATTACCGACTTGAATTATCTATAAAAAACATCCTAACAGCTACGCATTAAAAAAAAAGTCCATCAGTGTTCCAGTTTTCTCCTCATTTTAACAAAAAGATCAGAGAGAGCCTGACCAAAAACCATATGCTTTAAAAGGCAGAGGAAAGGCTGATTAAGTGAGCTTGTCAGCATCACTTCCCTGGCCCTTTTGTTGAAGGTCTTCTGGGGCTGGTGTTCGTTTCACTGAATATCCTATTTTGATGTTATGGATGGTTGGCCTGTATCATGCCAGGAGGCCAAGTCGCTTGACCTTAGCAGACAGGAAAGAGTGGATGATGAACACTAAGGTCTTTGGGCAGCAGTGAAGGTCCAGTTGCTGGAAGCAGAGAGAGAGAGAGAGAGAGAGAGAGAGAGAGAGAGAGAGAGAGAGAAATAAATAAGTCAGGATGTTTGTATATTTATAGACATTTCAAAGTTTTTATTAAAGACATTCAAAAAGCAGGTCCTATTATGTCATCAAGGACATGGTGAAATTGTCTCCAGTCCAATATATATATATATATATATATATATATATATATATATATATATATATATATATATATATATATATATATATATATATATATATATATATATATATGGAGACAATTTCCATATATATATATGGAGACAATTTCACCATGTATGTATGTATTATATTAAAGGCATTTTTAAATATGTTTAAACTTAACTCATAATGACTCCATGTCTATTGGAAACCCTGGGGAGGATGGATAGAATAACTTTTTTTTCTCTTCTCTATCTTTAACTCCCTCCCAATGTTTTCCTCTATAGAATTTACAATTTATGCTTTTACGTAAATGTATGTTTTCAATTAATGTCTAAATTACGGCCTCCAAATGTTTTATCAAAAATGTCATATTTCATGATTCCCAGGCCCTTTAGAACAGGACCGGGTCCATAGCCTCACAGATCTTCCACCATATGTACATATCAAACATCCGCTGTTTATCCACATATTCATCCATTGTTTTAGGTTAGACACGTCTACTGTGCTTATTGGCTGAAAGTTTACAGTACGTCTCATTTCACTAAAGCAAACATCCCTGGCAAGGCTCCCAAACATTACGTTTAAATTTAGAACGGATCTGATAGCAGTGATGGTGATGTCTCCCAGATGGTACTACTTGCTTGAACTCTTTAAGAGTTTGGATATCTTTTTATCTTCTTTATCATCTTTTCTCACTGTGCAAAAAAAAAAAAAAAAACTTGTCCTTGTCCAGCCTTGTTTTTCCTACTTCCAGTAGTTATTTCTTGATTTTTTTTTATTATTATTACTCTGACTGTAGATATATTTAAGCAAGTAACTTTTTTTCTTGTCATATCTCCTGACATATTAAGCATAGCTGAATGGCACATTTACCTGTCCCATATTAAAAAGCATATTTTATTGATACTCAAAGGAAGAAGGAGGAAACACTTTACTAGACACAAAAAAGTGAAGTATGAATTTGGAAATGGTCCCATTACATTTATTTTACAGTCATTGTAATGGATGTTCATAAGGCTGCCACCAATGATTAAAATGGGAATTCTTAAAGGAGAAATAAGTAGAAAATTTACTGCAAAATCAACCTAAATCGTTCTGATTTGAAAGTAACATTCCCTGTAAGCAATCGGTCCTCTCCATCAACAATATCTTTGTCACGTTTTTCTCCTTTCAAACCTAGAGGTACGTTCCAGAACGACTTCGGCTCAGAGTGTAGCCCGTATTTACTTCCTGGTTCCTGAGCCAATCATATGAGAGTTCCCAGGGTTCCCAAAACAAAGTACAGCTTTTGGTGCTTTATCTTGGCAGCAGCCTCCAAACACAGAAGCCAGAAATAGAACAGAATACGACATGATAGACCTATCCTGTGTAAGTAAAAGTTCAGTGGGGCTCCAGAACAGCAACACACCGTTTAGAAACGCCGTAAAAAAAAAAAAAAAGAAACGCTGTATTAGATTGTCATTGGGAGGCTGTTGTACCGATTTGAGCCATTAGAAGTCATTATTACTTATTCCTCCATTAATGTGAAAACTTTTCTGAATAAACTGAACTGAATAAACATGCTTTAAATGCAGTGCGCATTTCTTTGTGAGATTATGCTACTGCAGTAAAATATGAGTTTGATTTAATGCCTTACACATTAGCTGATATTTGGAGTTCTTTTCTCTTTTTGGATTAGGTATGATGTATTTACGTTCTGTGGTCATTACTAGTGGATGGAGTACTTGACATAATGATAACTCACGTTTTAACTTATATAGAAATGAGTGACAAATATAGCACTCTAAAAGCTGGTTAAGATTTAATCTGTGGAACCTGTGAGAACTTACTTAAACCTGATATTTTTCTCTGAACGATTGTGATTTATTTCCAGGGAGAAAAAAGTCTATTTCTCTCTGTATGTTTCCTTTTAACCATGTTGCTTCCTTGCACACAAAATTACATCCATATTTCATTTCCAGCAATCTCTTTCAAATTTACAACTTTTCCATGTCCTTGTTAATCAATTCAGTAGATCGACCCCAATCACAGTTATGCTTTTATGTTTGGCACATTCAATATCAGAGATCCTCTCACACACAGAATATTTTCTAGTAGTCATTTTTTAATACAACTTATAAAGTGTCTCTCACAATTTCAGCCTCAGGGCCTCCAAAGTCGAGGAACATCATACGGACTCCATCATCTGAGGACATTCGGAGGCGCTCGAAAGGCTGCTGGAGGAGAATATTTTTCCTGACACCCATTTCTTCTGTGAATAGCGTGAAGCCGTCGTCGATGTGCACTCCCAGCATACACTCTTTTCCATTCCAGCTGCAGGCTGCACACACATAAAAGGTAGTTTAAAAGCTGACGAAATGCTATTATTTGACAGTGACTCAAATCTTCCCCGCAGTCTTCTTGTACTCCGATGGCTAAATGTGCTGACACGACAAAAGAAAGATTCAAGGTTTTTGTTCCAATGAAATCAAAATGTCTTTGATTCCTATTGGATGTAAACATTCTTTTATATATGATATCAAAATTCACATCTAATGTTTTCTGTTATACCCAATATTACCAGCAGAGGGCAGTGTAATGATATTCCTCCATCGGATATTGAAATGTTATGTGCTGAGTGTGCATAAGGACACAGTTCAACAAGTCAGTAAGCTAAGACCCCAAAACATATGTAGACTTCATACTTTGGATGCTCTTTAAAAGCATTAACAATGTAACAAATGGAAATATAACAGTGATATAGGACTGGAAGAGCCAAATCAACGAATTTCATTATATAATTCTACATTTTAACTTGAGAAGAAGGCAGAGAACGTTCTGAGCAACTATAAAAAACAGTAACTAAAATCCGTGGCATTATGGACCTGTTTACCTGCTGTGACCTCCTTGATGAGCTCTGCAGCGTTGTGGCAACCCTCGACCAGCAGATGAGTCCATGCGGACAGCTCCTTGGCAGAGTCCACTCTGAACACATGCGTCTCTACGCCCTGCTTGGTGCCTGAACGCAGGCCGAACGACAGCTCCGAGTCCATTAGAGGGGAACTTTTTCCAGGACCGGAGTGGACCAATCTTTGGGGAGAAAGAAGAAATTCTAAGACCTGTGGCTGAAAAGATTGTAATTAGGAATTATAGGATAGACTGTGGCTCAAGGAGAAACTGCTACCTAGGTGGAAAAGGAGGTGTGGAGTACACAGGGGAGCTAGAGGGGAAAATATACATGACTCAAAGCTTCTGCGAACACTAATTTTTTCCAACTAAAAGTGACGTTGTGGCGCATTATGTCCAGTGGTTCAGTTATGGAAAGTATGAGCAGTAGCTCACAAACCAGTGGAAAAAATGAGCTGATCAGGGAAGGGTACAAATCTGTTCAGCTTATGCATGACAGTCTATTTCAAAAGCCAGCATTTAATGTATCCGGTGCAAGCAGAGCAGGGAAGTCCAAATGTTTTTTTTGCCACATGGGTTCCAATCACCAAGCTGAAGGAACTAACTGGTCACAGTAAATAGATTTTTAAATATAAACAATATTTAATTGTGAAGGTTAGACAATAAATAAAATAAAATAAAAACACTAGTTTAATGCACCAAGCAAAGTTATCAGATTTCTCATAGAAAATAATCTGTAAATTATTGAAGATCTGAAGCACAAAAAGAAAAATAATAGATGCTCAGCAACAAGAATGGGATATGGGTCATTGCTCAAAAAACGTGTGCCAAGTTTATTTTATTGGTGAGCCCAAATGTGTGGTTTAAACCCTGCTGGATGTTTTTTGTTCTGTTTACTATGTCGTTAAAATCAAAGAAACATGGCAAATAAAAGACGAACATTTTGTGTTGTGTTTAGCATTTTTTTGGTTTCTTGCTGGGGTCGTTTTCCATTTTACGATTTGTTAATTGTGTCAGTGTAAATTTCACCTTAAAAATAAAAAATAAGACATCTCCGTCTCCCCCAAACATCTGGGCTACTGGGCCAAATGTGTACTATTCTTAAAGTACGATCAGGGACCACAGACAAATCATTTCAAGGGTCCCAAATAGCCCCGGGCTGCCTTTTGGACACCTCTGATGTAGAGCAATATTTCTTTGAAGATTGTTAACCTGGTTGTGATGAGGGTGTGACACTTGGCAGGGTTCCTCAGGCTCTCTTTGCTCTCAGGAAAAGACGAAAAAAGAAGCAGGTCCTTGTCTGTCAACACTGCAAGGACAGGTTTCTCTGGTCCCTGGGACATCTGCACAACCAGAAAAATGATATTACAGTGAGACGAAAAACATTTTAAAAGTTCACAGCAGGCTGGGTTTACTGTTTCTGTAGTTTTCTAAGATACCATCTATTTATTCTTTTAGTCCTTGTTAGAAACTTGGCTGTCGAGGCGAGAGCTTTAAGTAAACCTCCCTATAGCTCTGCCTTCACCAGCTCATCTGGACAACACGTCTATAACACCTCCATAGGATGGAGACCAAATGGCATCCTTAACGGAAACAGCCAAGCTCATGTCCCTGAGGGCGAGTTCAGCCAACCTGTAGATGAAGTTTATTTCATTTATTTGTAATCACCACCTCAGTCCTTTGATCGCTACACCATTTTAGGAAACCACGTGATATTTGCTTATTTTAACGTTTTATCTTTTGGTCCATTTCATTGCGAATACTTTTGCAAATCATCTTCATATTTTTTTTATCTGTTCTCCCCTCCGTCATTGTCCTGAGATACTTCTATACAGTAGCTTAACCCTTAACTCATGTGGCCATTGCTTATGAATCAACTCTGGTTTTCATGTTGTTGTTACATGATTATTAACATTACATAATTTCTTATGAACTACTCGGTTGTTTAATATTTGTAGTTGTAACAAAATGTGAATAGGTTGAAGGACTAAAAATTTTCTTTTAAAGCACTGTTATTACAATATTTTCTGTCCAATCAGATTTTAGTAAGTGCTGGTTCCAACATATAAAGGTAACTCTTAGTTTGTTTTTTGTTTTTTGGCTTGCTGATCTAAAATCTGGATATGCCCACAACCAACAACTGTTCCAAGAAAATTGGAAAGAGGGAAAAAAAAGGGTACATGAAAATGAGTTCAAAGTCATTGAGGCTCTGTTTGCCATGTACACCAGTATCCGTCCATACCTGCTCTGTAAGCCAGCCCACATATTTGACCTCCATGCCCGGCTGCATGCCCTTCATCTCCTCCTTCACTTGTGGTAAAAGGGTGGCAGCAGCGGCTTGGATGGCATTGTACCACGACTGAGCCATGGCTGGGTCTTTTGCCCGCAAGAACATCAAGTTCTTTCTGTTTGATGAAATCACCTCAAAATACCTGGAAAGTGTGATAAAAGGAGGAGAGGGAGGGAGGAAATATGATGGAAAAAAGGGAGCTGTTAAAAAAAACAAGACAGACCTCAAAGAGAGCAAAGCTTCGGGCTACAGAGAAAGTTTCACATATTAAAGAGAATATCAAAGTAAGACATGAAAAAATCCCTTTTGGAATAACCTTTCATAGCCATTTTGTAACTTGTAAGTCGGCTTCGGCTTGTTTCTAAGAATTGAACCTAAATTTAACATGCCGTCAAACTGAAAGCTGTTTAACATGTGGTACCTGTTCTCTGTGTCTGGGGGGCACTGTTTCCGTGACACCTGGCACATCTTCAGCGGGATGCTGCGAGGCTCTTTCACCTCGGCGGGGGAGACCTCTGTGCCCCTCTGAGGTGTAGAGGGGGGAGAATCCCATGGCAGGCTTGCCCCGGGGGAACCGGAGCTCTTAAAAAATGCAGACATCTCCTTGATGTACTTCACTGTGAAAGAGCAAGAACAGAAAAAGGGAGAATTCGATAGTAAGCAAGATGAAACATTGCAGGAAGAAAAGATAAGAAAGAATATTTCCCCCCCAAAATGGAGCCTTCAACTTTGGTATGAACTGAAAAGGGCTGTGCTTAAGAGTTCTCTTGAATAGTGCTAGCAAAACTCACCTGTCACCATACACACTGCAAAAACAGATCTAAAACAAGTAAAATGTTCTTAAAGTTAGTGTATTTGAGCCAGTAAGTAAGATTATTTGCCAATGGAATGAGTATTTTTACTCCTAAAATAAGATAATTAGACACCCTGCACTTGAAATAAGATCATGGAGATGAATTGTTCCTATTTTAAGTGGAAAAGTCTTATTCCATTGGCAAATCATCTTATTTACCTGCTCAAATCAAGGACAAATACACTCATTTAAAGAAAATTGTACTTATTTTTAGTTCTGTTTTTGCAGTGCACAAACCCGATGCAATTTTTTGCTGTAAACGAATTAATGCAACATTGCAAATTAGGCAGGATTTTGTCTTATTGTTCTTTTTCTTATCATTCTGGCAGGAGTGGTGATTCCCTGAGCACCAGCTGGAGCCATAAAGGGGAGTTAATCCACTTTAGTTGTACACTAACACAATGCCAAGGGTGACCGAGCACAGCAGGATCTTCTGGGGAAGGCATGGACCAAAGGGTTGGGCGCAACAAGTGTCTCTACACTCTGCCGGCAATATTATTCACTCCTGTGGACGGGTGCCAAAAGGCTAAAGTCACTTCAAACCTTTTAGAGTCAATTAAGCACAGGCATAGGGGGAAAATACACATCCATATACTGTATACTGAAAAATAGGTATTAGGTGCCTTACAAATCTCTTCTGGTTTTGCCTTTTTTTTTCTGCCACACTTAAATGCTTTAGATCTTCACACAAATTTTACTACCAGACAAACATACCCTGAGTAAATACAAAATTAAGTTTTCAAGGGGTGATATAATTTCATATGGGAAAAAAGCCATCCCAACTAACCGGGCTTAAGAGCGAGTTGTCCCACCCTTGGCAACGACGACTTCCATCAGGCGTTTGCAATAACTGCCAATACGTCTTCAACGTTGCTGTGGAGGAGTTTTCCTTTGTAGAAATGTTTTCAGTCAGCCACATTAGAAGGACATTCTCCCTCAGAATGTTCTGCTAGATTTCCCGAAGTAGCAAAGCAGCTTTGAGAAACCATCATTACCCTATTTAAGAGTCGGTATGATGTTATTTTTGTGACTCACACCTTCCAAAAGGTTCCACTGTTGTCTCGTTAGTCCGCATAATATTGTCCCTACAGCCTTGGGGATCATTAAGATGTTTATTGGCAAATGTGAGATGGGGGTGGAGAAAAAAAATTTGTTCTTTTTTTTTTTTTCTTCAGTCAGCAGTAGTTTTGGCTTTGGGACTCTCTTGTGGATCCCATTTCTAGCCGGTGTATTGTTAAATCATGAACACTCACCGTAACCTGGGGCTCACGTTGAATGCGGTGCAGATACGGTTGCGGCGCCGCAAGGAACCCAAATAATTAAAAATCAATGCGTCATTTCACATCAGTTACACGCGGTTGAGGGTCCGGTTACCGAGGCCGTGCAGCGCTGCAAAAAATTCCGCAAGAAGGAAGTTTGACCGGACGCCACAGCGGTTACCGGATCAAGCTCCTGAATTTCACGAGCTAAACAGGAAACGTCGGGCACTATATAGGATAAAGTTCTGGTGAATTTCAGAAAGAAATCACTGCGCCCACTTACGCTAGCTTGACTAGTGTAAACAAAATAGTGACACAGAAACAGGAGAAGACAGAGGGACTTGTGGAAGATGATATAGGACATTTAAGGCATTCCAAGTGACCCCAGCATAACTGATGCAGGGGAGGTCTGCAGGGTTTTATATGTTGTTCTTCTTTTGTGGCTTCTTGGATGTGATGTTGATGTTCTCTGGGAGTAATGTTGGTATGGCCATTATCTTTCCAGACAGATAGATGTAGGTGACTTTGTTTCTTATCTGTTTTTTAGGTTTTTTTTACATGAGGGCATGTTGCATTGATTTTGAGATCTTTCGTGTGTAAGTGATTCATTCATTTAGAAATGAACAGACATAGGGGCCAATTACTTTTTCACATAGGGTCAGAGTTGTTTGGGCTGCTTTTTTTTTTGTTTAAATCTAAAACTTTTAATTGTGACCAAACTTTCTCACAGCGGTGTATACCTCACACAGCAGCTACCCCCCTGCATGCTAGAGCACTTCTTAACACCGAACTGTTCGTTTGTCTTCGTTTTGTGATTTTATCTTGTTGCTTGTATTCCACAGCTGAACAATCAATTACCCTTTGAGCACTGACACAGCAGTTCATTGACTTAATCGGATTTCACAACCAAGGACAACTCCACAACGACGTGAGTCCACTGGTTCAATCAAAGAGGAGACAAGATGCGGGGGGATCTCCTGAGTAGGGATGTGTCTCAGTCAGCGAATGACATGGTAAATCCCTCAAGATCATGCCATAGATGATAGAAAAGTAGCAATTACAGATAATACGTGGAGTGGATATTAATAGCAATGGGGGGGCGATAAAAGGAACAGAGTGCTGTTAAAGCAAATAAAGAATTGTCTTTTGCTTTGGATACTTTTTGTAATCTTCTAGAGTGATTCTGTTACGAATACATATCCAATACGTAGTGGCTATTTAAAATGGGTCATAAAGGGGGTGATGAGGATGAGGAAGATGAAAGGGTCAAACATGGATGAGAAGTAAGAGTGAGATGAAAATAGGTCATAAAAGAGAGGTGGGTAAGATGAATGTGATGAAAAAGGTGTGTAAAAAAAAACAATAAATGAGATGGATGCAAAAAAAAAAAAAAAAAAACAGAGCTGTAAACAAGAGTTGGTTTGGTGGGGAAAGGAGGAATGATGAGGGTCAAGAAGGCGGTGTAAAGAGCACAGGACAAAGTGTGAGCTAACTGTAAGTAGTTTGCCAAGTGATTAGAGGAGCAGCACAGGATGACCTTATACTCATCAACCTGAAGCTTCGTTCAGGTCATCCGTCCTCAATAGAAAACAAACATCTTTAGGTTCTGATCATGCAAATAGATTCTGTGTGATCAGGGACAGTATGTGCTTTCAGACAACGCAGTCTGTAATTCTGTCTCTCCCTGATACCTTGAAGTCGTTAATGTTTTGTGACTACCTCCTCAGGTGAATCAACTTCAACCCCCAGTCCATGTGATTCAAGATTTTCACTTAACTTCATTCATTCAGTTGTTGGACTCATGCTGTCTCTTGACAATGTAAGTTATTTGTGACATAATTCTATGATGCATGACTATTTATACTAATGATTCTACTCAAAATTGTATCCCCATATTTTCTTCCCAAACTTCTAATGAGATTAAATGTTGTAACGTCATGTTAAAAATGCATTAGGGGCCTTTAAAATCTTAGAAACATAGGTTGAAGAAATCATATTTTATTCTCCTAATCAGACTTTAACACATGGTCACCAAATCTATCAAATGAATCTTTGCAATCTATAAATAGTTTTATAATTAGGTGCAAATTCAGTTTAGTATGCAATTCCACAGAAATATCTTGCTAAAATTGCTTCAACCACACACCCGTGCACTTCCACCTACACACCACTACACTGCAGCTCTGGCTCAGCAGGCTGTGGTATGGGTTCAGCAATTGTAGCCTCTGCTGGAGTAAAAATAGCCCAAAGGACATGGTAAGTCAGGAGGCTGAAGGTAAGGCTCTGGTTTCACTGGGGAAGTGTGAAGTGCTCTTCTTGCACAGTACAAGAGGCGAGCAGCCAGAGGGCAAGCAGAGAAGTCACAGCGGCGGACAGGAGCAGACAGAAGGGGGCTTCCTGTATTTAAATAGAGCCTATTATAGCCCAGTAGCGAGTTAAAGTTATCTTGTTAATCAGTGTGCTGACTCTATTTTTACCAAAAACTGTTTTGATTGTTTGAATGTCATAACGAATGGACAGCGTCTCTTTTACTTAGACGTCTTTCTTTAATTTTATCACTTACTGCGTAAGAAAATGCAAGTGGTGCAATGATACTTTTGGAGTGAATTAAATGAGTTAGATCTCAGTTGGGTAAAAAAAAAAAAAAACATTATCAGGAAACTCTTGCAAAGTTTAAATTACAGAATGAAAACATGATGAGGACGATAAATGCACTTGGGATGACAGCCTTGTATCAACAATGCAGGTGAAAAATGTGCTTTTCACATAATCCCAACAGCTTCCATGTCCCCACTGCAGTGTGTCAATTAGCCAACCTCAGGAGTTCGGGAGGATAATTGTTGTTCAGTTTTACACTTGCTTTCACGCGTCTCATCAAATGTATTCTTCCTACTGGCTGCTCGAGCAATGTGCTGCGCAAGTTAATGACTGAATTACAACGTGATGGCGAAAAATGTGGGAAGAGTTGATCAATGCAATTCATTGAGAATAGGCATTGGCTAGTTTTTCCTTCAAATGCAGCCTGATGGCCATTTGTGGCCTTGGAATAATTTTGTGTGGCCCCTGCAGTTTAAGAATAGCACTGATTTGGCCCTCCAGCAGATGGAGCTCACACAGATGGGCACAGTGTTTAATTTTTTTAGGGAGAAAATTTCACTGAAGAAGTTAGATCTACCTAAATGGTACAGCACAAAGTATTTTTCTATTATTTGACACATATTGTTTCCTTTAATATTTATAACATATTATGTAAGTAGGGCCACAAACATCCTGTGTTTTTATACCTAAAAACAGACTTGGACATCCGTTTATTAAACTTGGCTAAATACAGCAAGTGTTTTCAAAGAAAGCAAACTAAAAAACATTGTCTAGACCGACAAAAAAGAGCATTTAACCCAAAAGGTTAGGGAAGCTGAACACCTCAGGCAAACACTTGAGATCCTTTTTTCTGACCTACAAAAATGTGTTCTTTTCTACTTTCATCAAAATATTGTTTGTTCAATCAATGGCTACCAGGTATAAAGAAAATAAATAAACATTTTAATTGTCGGTTAAAAAAATTAGCACACATTCCAAAATAATTGGCCACCACTGCTTTCAGATATGTACCAAAGTCTGATAAACAACTAACACACCTATAAGTCAGCTTTATAACATGGATATTACATTGAAAAATAAACAATAATAATAAACAAGTTTGGAGAGCGCTTTGATGGCATGCATGACCCATTCATGGATTTACCTATGTTTTCTAAATTTCTTTAAACAGGCTTTCTACCCTGTTTGAGCGCAATACTCTGCTTTGATCACTTTTATAATATTTTAGTTTCTCATGGATTTTTACCCACAGTTTTTGAGTTCCTTACATTCATTGGTAATCCAGTTACTTTGATTTATTATTATATATTTATGCTTTAGTACTACTGCTGTTGTTAAATGTGCTCCACAAATAAAATAAATACAACTGAATACGTTTCTGAAGAAAATAGAGATGGCCAGTAATATCATTGAAAAGGATTTTCTTTGTAAAGCCATGTAGTAACAGTATTTTTATTTTATTTTGTTTTAACAAAAATTGTAAATTTCTAAACATACTTAACTAAACTCAGATAGACTCATTCAGAAGGGATGACTGCAGCGACATTATTAACGGGCACACCATGATAAAAGTGAAAAAAACTTTTCTGGTCTTGAACTGAGAAAGCTAAATACATTAAAAAAATAACATTTTAAACTGATAGGCATTTAGTGAGTAGAGCTCAACTCTGGTGAGAAAAGGAAGATGGGGAGGGAAAAAAAAGTGTAATTGACAGTCACTCCTCAGAACAATGCTAAGTATCTTTTCAAAATCTCTTCTTCCTCAATAATAATCTTCTAGGTCCTCGTTCTGTCTCTGGTCTCAGTTTGTGTCTACCCACTCACAGACGAACTGTGCTGTAAAAATTCATCTTTTCCACCAAAATATATGAAGAATAATTGTGAGTGATGACTCCTCTTTTCTCTTTTTAAAATACTGAATACCTTGCACACTCATTGTTCCCAATGATTTCCTGTCTCATTGCTGATTTTAAAAGATTCTTTCATCAATGAGCCACGAGAAAAAAAACTTTCTGCAACATAAAACTCTGACTAAAAAAAATAGATTTTCGAAACTTGCGAATATTTATATAAAAGAATACTATTTACTGTCGTGATAATGTCTGAATATGAATGACGTAAGGCAGATTTCAAGCACATGTTTTGATACATGAGCTCACTAAGATTTAAAGAAGGTTTATAAAAGAAATAAATAATAAAAACTTCTAAACGATACTTCCACTGAAAGAACTGATGCTGTTGTTTTAGTATCCAGCGAAAGTCTTGTTGAGCTCCATGCAGCTCTATACTCATACCAGCCATTTCTTATCAGTAGTTAATCAATATTATCATTATATCTAACCACTCTTCACTATTCACATGCCACAATTAAAATTAGCCTAAGAAACATTTTAAAAATCAAAAGAGGCATCCACAGACAAATTCCTACTTACTAGGCATGTGTAGACCTGAAGCATGTATCAAGCAGTGGGCAACTAACGTCAACAGGCTTTGAAGTAGCTGTCAACTGGCATATGTAATATTTCATGGAAATGAGCTTCTGTCCATTTGTTTCTGTGCCAGCCCACTGATGTTTGAGTAAGGCAACTGCTTCTTGTCTTTGCACTCAGGTCATTCAACATTGATGCAGTCAATCTCACTGCACCAGGCGAAACTATGGCAATAAAGAATGGAAATAGGATTGCCTACATTGTTGCTACACTCTGAGGATATCGCAGCTCTTTTGAATCCTTAAACCACAGTGCAACAACAAACATTTAAAAATGGCTAAATTGTTTCTGCTTCTGAGTTCTTTTTATTTAAAGTCCACTGACAGTATTATACTGAAGTAAAATAACGGAAAGAGATATTTTCCACTTTATTATTATTTATAAGCGAATATTGCGACAGTGTACTTCCTTGGGTGACATGGATAGATGAAACATCCTCTGTCCTGATGAAAGAAAAATTGAACTATTGAACCAAAATTACAGATTTAGCTGAACTATTAAGTGTCTAGCAGAAACCCAATTACCCTGCAAACTGTTGTAGATCTTGTCACACTCCCACCACAAACGTCAATGTATTTTATTGGACTTTTTATGTAACAGACAAAAGGAAACAAGTGCACATTGCTGAGATGAAAAGAGGCAAATAAAAATCAGAAATGTGTGTTGTGCATTTGTATTCAGCTCTCTATACAGAATTGTCATCCCACACCAAAAAGATCTCCTTTTTCTTCCCATGCATGTGTGTTTTATCCATGTAATGTTTTCCTCTCACAGTCCAAAAACATGGTGATCCTCTACACTGACCTTTGGAATAAGTCTGAGCGTGCAATGTTATTCGTCCTATTTGGATAATGATAGTGCTTCAGACCGTAGCCTGCCTCCTGGCTAATAACAACTGCAACAGAATCCCACTCTCTCGTTTAAAGGTGATACAAATAATTTCAAAATATATTCAATAACAAAAAATACTGTAATTATCTGTATTAGACATATTTAACACCTTCAATTAATTCAAATCAATTAACTAAACAATAAATGTAATCAGTATCAAAACATTTGGACACAATAAAGTCACACTCATGCATATTTCTTTCCTGAAAAGTCAGATATTTATACAAAAAAATATTATTTTCTATGAAATAGAGTGGATAAACTAATTTCACAGCATCACAGTCTGTTCTGTAATTGCATTCTAAAATTGTTTCCCCTAAACATGAAGCTGAAGGCGCAAGTTCAATCGAAGAAACTCATCGCCTGCCTCCATTCAATCAGAGTCCGATCTGCCTCTGATGTGAGCCAATCAGCTACGAACCGCACCTCCATGAAGCCAATCAGCATCCCACGCTCATCTTAAAAGCAACTTCAAATCCACGTCTCAGCCTGCTAACCAGCAAGCGCAAACGGATTGCATGTTGGATTTCGAATCAGATGTCCGATTCAACCCACCCCCAACCCCTTCTCCACCATCATAGCTGAGTTCATCTAGCTTCCAAGACGTTCCTCCATCCTCAACCCATCAGAGTGTTTTCTCCCTTCAGTCTTCATCACTCCCTATCGCCTGTTATTGGTCCGGCAGAAGACCACCATGTTGGGCCCGGTTCTGCCAGAGGTTTCTTCCCAAAGGGGAGTTTTTCCTCTCCACAGTCGCTTCAAGCTTGCTCATCATGGACAGTTCATGCAAACCTGTGTTTATCAAGTTGGACATCTATCTTAAACAGATCACCATATGGACTGAACAAACTTCTTCTATCTCCACTCCACCACCAGTTTCAGACCTGGGGGGGAACATACCTGTTCTCATACATCTACTTATGCATATTAAAGTATAATTCAGCATTAATGTTCCTGCCGAGGTCTGAGCGCCAAAGACTTAAAATATTGTATCAATAAAATCCTTCTAATTGCCATTTCTTTCTCTGTGAGTTTTTTAGATTGAACTACTTTTAGCAGAAAATTGCCAGTTGCACAGTAAAATGCATGTTTTCTTTTTAGCTGATAATTGAGCCAATAACTTCTCAATGAAATAAAAGACAGCTTTGTTTATTTGTCAAATCTACACCCAAAAGAACAACTGTGTTTTCACAGAGCTGTTTTTCAGGATAAATCAAGGCCATAGCGTATTTTCAAGTCTCACTTCTACACCTAGTAATATGTCTAATTTACTTTTAGCAATAATCATTTAACACAGAGAACAAATAACAGTGGGGAGGGAGGATAAATGACAACATGGCAACTTTTTCCACAGAGCTCTGAATCTTGGGCAGAGGTAAAACTTTGCATTCTAAAAACAACACAAACCAAAGTACACTGCTGTGAAAAGTGGTTTGGGAAAACTCTCAAGAATTTGGGCAAACCCATCCAAAGTCCAAACTGTAACCTAATATAGCATCTCAGCTATCGGGGGATCTAAAATAGAATATATGGAAAAAAAATAATAACATAGCTATAATTACGCTTCTTACTAGCTGATTTTGAACAATTTTACAGGAAGAGATGGAATAAACTTCAAGAGGAAAGGTCTTTCAAACTTTTAAGGTAATTTACTCTAAAGTCTTTGCTGTAAAAATTATTTGAACAAATTTTCAGTAACACTTCACAACAAGGTCAACACAATTTGATTAACTACTAAGTAAGGCCTTGGGAACTAATCATGTACTAATGAGTAGTTCAGCAGTACTTACTGGGGAGCACACAGCCAAACCTTATTAACCAGTCATATATCATAGAAATTGTATATAATGGATCACTTAAAGGAGCAATAAGCAACATTTCATTATGTTCGATAACTAAAAAGTTACCACAGACATGCAATATCACGATTTTAGTCATGTTTTAGCAGATGCCGTGAGTTTCACTGACGAAACAGGAAGAGCAGCAGATTATAACTGAGGGCTTGTTTATCTCTAAAGCATGGGTATAGCTGAAAATAAACAGGTAGCAAACTATTATAAAATTTTACTAAATAAAAAACAAACACGTTCAAGTAGCATATAAAATTAAACTGTGTGATTTTCTCTTTAGCTACTATGGTTTAAAAATGAAAACTGCAGTGAGGCTTAAGCGACGATACTTAAGCTTATATCCGAGCCTTCAGGACAGTCAAACAACTCTTTTGAAGGTCCACAGAGCATCCTGGCAGACCCTGATAGGCAGGTCCAGAAGACCAAAGTTCTGGCTTCGCCTTCGAGCAGATTTTAAGAATGGTGTTTAAATTGGGTCATTGAACATAAAATATGATGTACCAGAGGTGTCATTGATCTTTCAAATATGTTTATGTTGATATTTCTTGACAGAATAAATACTTAACAGAAAAAGAAGAGTAAAAATAATATTAAATATCGGTATTTAACTAAAAACAGAGGATTTATGTTTTAGAGACTCTAAATGGCACCGATTTACCCTGGCCATATGCAAATAATCTAAGTAAACCTTTTAGACACACAAAGAGGAGAGAAAGGTAATAATTCCAAATATATATATATATATAGACATATATATACATATATATATATATATATATATATATATAGATATACATACATACATATAGACATATATATAGATATATATAGATATAGAGATAGATATAGATAGATAGATATAGACAGATAGACATATAGACAGAGATATATACATATATACATATATATAGACATATATACATATATATATATATACAGATATATACATATATACATATACACATATATATATATATATATATATATATATATATATATATACACATATATATATATATATATATATATATATATATATATATATATATATATATATATATATATATATATGTGTATGAGATAAATGTGGAAAACTAAAATGGGATAAGCAGACACAGAGAATACATAGCCAAAGTCAGCCAGAAATGTGGCAGTGATACTAGTCTTGACACATTCAATACAGAGCTAAAATTAGCTGAGATGGAACCGTTATTACTTAGCTTATCTGGCAGCGAGCAAAACCACTTTTGTACTGTGTGAGAGTCAAGGAGTTTCCTTCCCCCTTACATAGGATCTGCCATTAAGCTTTTTCTCTTCAGTTTGCCACTGTTACAACTATCTACATCTTTTCAGCAAAGTAAGTTTTGAAATAATTCGACTATCGAGACAATTTAATGTAGCTTTGCTCCTGGAGCATAAAATGGTAGATATTTCATTCAAATTGTGAATTCTTTTTGTTTTGTTTTTTGTTTGATTGGCTGTAAACTTATTCAGCTGCAATGCTAAAGCCATTGTAAAATAAAATAAAAAACTTTTGTTTTTAAGTAATCTTGATTGATACAGATTTTTTATTCTACCTTGCTTTCTTGTAGTGTGAGTTCATTCACACTCGCCTCTTTTCCATTGACCTACCTCCCGACCCAGCAAGGATTAAGCTGTATAAACTAATATAGACAATAGAGCAAAGGGACTTAATGAAAAAATGTGAGCTTGCATGTTTAAAGTTTGGCTTGTGTTACATTACCAAAAAAATATATTTTTCTAATGCAATCTAAACATACTGATTACAATCCTATACTAGATTGATTAAGAGTAAAAATGTTAAAATCTCCAATCTGCAACACCCACGACCAAAATGTCCAACAACCTCATAACTTCATAAAACATATGCCAATTCTTTAGTATTGCAAGAGCTTTGCAGAATTCTACAAACAGTCTACCAAAGATCTTTTTAAACCTCTGTCCTTCAGTGATTTCATCACTTCTGAACTCTCAGCTAGTCAATTAAAACAACAACAGTTTGTTGTTGAAATCATTCTTCTTTTCAGGGTCAGAAAAGGGCATTGGCTTCTCGGACAACAACCCAATCAGTGCTATAAAGATGAACACCAGCCGTTCATGCTCCCACCACTGGTTACTGTGGGAGTGGATGGAATTTCAAAGTCCAACCAGCGACCTCAGAAACATTTTGTTGGCTCTGTAAAGTATGAGAAAGCCCCAATGTCACATCTCTAAGGGAAGATGTCGGAGGTCCAAAACAAGGGCATAAATAACTGTACAAAACAAGAGAACACTTGCAGTTTTTAATCTGTGCACTGAAGTCAGGAGAAAAAGAAAACATCCTGTATGTGTGAGCTCGGTTTTGCTTTTGATTGGACCGACTGGAAGGCAGATTTAGAACAATTATTTTATCTGTTTAAAGGGGAAGTCCGGTCAACAAGGAAAAATCAGGGGACCATTAGCTATAACTAAAACTAATACGTTTGTGGTTATTTAATGAACTTATCTTTAATCAATAAGAAAATAAAAACATAAATTGTCGTCTGAATCACTGTGTATGGGGGCTGACATTACTGCCCATATTTGGGCAGTAAGGGGCGTTTGACATCACATCCTGGGGCGTGGAAAAGCGGAAGCGGCGACAGCATTTCTCTCCGCTTTCCATGCAAAGTCAATAGGAGCCGTTCTACATAGCTGCGATCATCAATAATTTTTTCGGATTTCCAGAGGACTTCACTGCTGACATTCCCAAGAGCTTTTTGCTGAAGCAACAATGCCCACGTGCATGGCCATCGGATGTTCCAACACAACTGGTAAAAGTGGAAAAAACATTGCTTATTTCAACTTTCTGATTCATGAGCCACCGGGCTCGGTGCTGGATTGCCAACTTGAACAGAGCGGATTTTCCATCTAACTTCTGGCCAGAGAGAAAACACGTCATATGCAGCAACCATTTTGAAGAAGAATGTTTTGAACATGACATGAGAGCGAGGATTTTCGGTAAGTTATTTTTTATTTTAGAATTTTTTATTTAGAATTTGCGGGGGATGGTCACCGAGCAGAGGGGCGGAGGGATACCACATGTGATGTGGTATCCCTCCGCCCCAGCATGTGCTGGAACGCTCTTATATTTTAATATTTATACAATAATGACCACCTGCCCTATTTACTACAGGGCAAATATATAACTTAAGTCACTTCAGCGATCTCTCCTCCGCTGTGTGTGTGTGTGTGTGTGGTTGTGTGCGCTCCGCTGCAGCGTGCAGCGCCGTGCTGCGGCGGAGCGCGCGCACACACACACACACACACACACACACACACACACACGCGTGTATACATATATACTGTAGGACCCGACTGAGTTTGCACTGGAAATAAGTAGGCTGGATTCCGTCAAAAGTCCGGTTTCTGTCAAGAAACTCTTCTAAAAAAATCCATATCGCTATCAGATGATGATAGCTCCACGGAACTCCCATCACTGTCACTAAGTACTTCATCACTCTCTGCTTCGTACAGAGCACCAGTCGTCGCCATGTTGGAAAATAGTGCGCCGTGAAAAACAGAGCATTGAAACTTGCTCAACTGCGGGTCCGCCGAGTGACGTCAAAAAATGGGAGGTTACAGTACTATTCTTGACCAAGATGGATTCCTCCACATAAACATGATTAAATGAAAATTATTCATAATTAAAAAAACGTATAATTTTTTGCTCAGTATGTAGTAGTTTTGTATTTAAAGTACTTTCAGTGGTTTGAATTCTGATTTTGACCGGACTTCTCCTTTAAATATGAACGTTTGCTTAGCTGAAAGCAGAAAGTCTGACGCAACATGGGTTATTATTCAGACACCTTCAGCTTTAACACACTTGTGTTGTAGCTACTTTAGGGGTTGATCCTCAACATATAACCATCAAAACTAAATGTTAAGGAATATGGATGAACCACAAAAGATCATTTCAATTACTCAAAAACATTAGCCTATGCTGGACTATGATCATTTTGAGTAGCACAAGTCAGACAGAATATACATAGATTCAACATTACTAACAGTACAAGAAATATAACTATTATAGCTTCTTGATTTCACTATGTCAAAAGATCAGCCTAGTGTTAAATTGCACTTTTGACCTGTATTTACTTTACAGGTGGTAATTTCACGCATTCCGCCGACTGTTTGACAAAATTCCTAAGCTTCAAAGCCATTTGTGATCAATTCTTTAAGATCAAGTGACCTAAAAATGAAATAAATATTGAAAAGAATCCTCTTAAATAGTAACCCATCCACCTGTCCTGATTCTAATTGTGTAAAGGACCTACTGCAATATTTTTCAGGTGTTGACTCACTTTATTGTTTTTTATAGTTTTCAGTAAAAACTTTAACTGAGGAGGCTTCTTCCCTTTTACATGAGTTAGACTCTGGCCTGTTTTCCAGTCTGGTTGCACTTTCCGACCACATTCTGATACTCTGACTGAGTCAGAGCAGAGCGTCTCCTAAGCTCAAGCTCTTGTGTTGTCTTGGCCTGCGGTGGTCCGTTTCTATCAAACCTGGTCCAAAGAAAGTAGAATGGTGAACAGGCATCAGCCTGAATGACTAAGGCGGATGCACAATGGAAGTGAAGGTCCCTGTTGTTTAATCCAATACACAAGCTACTGTCACTCAAATTACCAGAGTAGTACTGGTTCTTATATGAAGGTGTCACAATACACAGTAGGGCTGGACGATATATAAAAAAAGCATATAGATAAAATAGAAATCATAATAATCGATATAGATAATTATCAACAAATTGAAAACATATATTTTAAGTGCAGCCCTGGCCATTTTATGCTGTTGCTTAGAAACCTATTTTTAGATGCAGAACACACAAACACTGGATTCAAACTCAAACCTTTATTCAACCAACTTTTTACCAAAACTGCAACTTTTTTGTAAAAAAAAGAAAAAAGAATACGTGCTCTCTGAACTCTTTGAAGGGGGCGGAGTTGGTTCCTGAGTCTGCAATTGTGATTGGTTGGAAGGGATGTAACGACCGTAATATTAACCTACATGGCTAGAATGCATAAGGAAGGAAAACTCTTATTCTATTGAACCATTTATTGACCCCTTTTTTTCTATCATTGACATACGTCTATCAATCGATATATATTGTTATTAAATTATCGTCCAGCCCTATCGCACAGTGCATCAGTTTGTTGCATATGGATCGAAATAGCTTCAGACCAGTCACAGTACCCACACATCCAATCCACCACAGAAATAATCAAAACTGGGCATGTGAGCATCAGAAATGGACTGAGCAATGAAGCAAGATGGAAAGATAAGAAAACTTTCTCAAATTTATTTTTTTGCCTGGCGCGAGTGTGTTTCTTACCTAGGGCACACATAGCACCAGAATGGAAGAAGGCAACCCAGTGAAGGAAGTGTGATGAATTGTGTAACATTCTGCTGAGGAATTGTGGGTCCTGTCATTCTTTAGGAGTTTCCTTTGACATCTACCATCTACATAAGCATTGGGATGTTCTGGACAAAAAGGCCAGGTTCATGGAGTTGCCTACCCTCCAATCCTGCAGGACTTATCTTAGTACCAGACACCACAGAACACCATCAGGGTCGAGGGGAAAAACACACACTATGACCATTACGGTATGTCTGATCATTACATTGTGTGGCTCATCACGTTTTCTGTTTTGTGGCATGTGTGCAAAGGTACAGATAGGTAGCAAATAATACCTTTTTGGAAAGTTAGCACATTCGCTTTCGTATGAACATTTTGCCATCTGCCAGCTTTAGGTGTCACCTGTGTTTCCCTTACAAACAAGTCTTTCTCTTTGAGTGTCTTTCTGTCAGTCATCCAGTGAAGATGACTGGCAGAAAGACCTCTTTTCTGTATGATTTAGATAAGAACATTATTCCTGCAGCCCATCTAATTAGAATCGTGGCTAAATGCCAACCTTAGGAGGGCTGTATGGTGTGAGAGAAGCGAAGAGAGAGAAAGAGGGCAAAGAGCAGTGGATCAGACTTTTAAACTAATTCATACGGTGCCAAAGCACAGATTTGATTGCTCTGCGTAGTGTGTCAGGAGAGTTAATTATCCTAATTCAACAAAGTGAAAGAGAAGGAAACTTGGACAGGATCTGGCAGAGGACAAGAGTAGAGTGGGGGGAAAAAGACTCAGCTTCAGGCAATTTCACTTTACTTTCCAAATTTCTCTTTTCACTTGCTGCCTAAAATTAAAAAGAAACTAAAACTTCCCATTTGTACATTGGTATTTTTTTCCAGTGGTTTCCAAAACAGTGATGTTGTTTGCAACTTAGGAACCCAATTACCACATCAAATTCTATTTGCACTGAAGAAAATGAGAACAGCTAAGCAGCAGCGAGTCTCAGAAGTAAAGTCGGCAAAAATTACAGCAAAAGGACACCGCCTTCTTTCTCCAGCATGCACCCATGGTGCTGCAAAATGCTGAGGGACAGTTGAGTTGAATGCAAGCCAGAGAAGCAGTAAGAGTAGGCCACCAGTTTATCAGAGGCCCGGGAGAGGGGCAGAGGGGATCAGATGGGGCCTTATTAAGACAACTTACAGCCAGACACTAGAATGGCCCGAGGGGTGATCCATGATTTAATACCGTTATTGTATTTAGATGGTAAATGGCTACACAGTTGAACCTGAGCACAATGAATTTGCAGTGCTAAGAAAATAAAGACACCAAGCTTTGTGTGCATGAAGTTGCGTGGTTTCACATTAGGGATTCCTATAGTGACTCAGCAGCTACTGTAAAATACAGACTATGGCTGGTGATTGAGGTGCACAGATTGCTCGCATTACATCAAAACTATATTTGAAACAAAATACACACAAAAGACCGTCTTATGACTATATACTTCACTATTCCTGAGGGTGTAACGATCAGAGCCAGGAAGCCTGGAGTAAAGGACTCTCTCCTGGCATGGACACTAGACTTAAAACAACTAACACAACTTAATTTTTTTTTCTGTAATAGTTTGTCAAAGAGCTAAAAAATAAAAATAAACATGTCTCCTGGGAACTAAATGGCACATAATAGAAGGGAATTATTGCCAGATTGATTTTTAAAGCACACACTATATTCTATCCAGGCAACAGTCTCTTTTCAAAGTCCATCCTACAGTTTAGCTTAAAATAATTTAAAGCGGTCAATGTGAAACAATACACTCTGATGCCACAGAACATAGTGGAAATGTGCAGCTTGAAATAATAATCATAAATTTTAGATAATCCAAGTATGCATAATGTCTTACAAAGTAGACCATTTTAAATTTAATTTGTGTTTGTGTGAATTTTGATGGTCTTTGTATGCCCACATTACAATTTAATTCATTCCTAGAAATATTATCCATGCAAAATTTTTATTCTGTTGTCTCTACATAATCATGACAAGTACAATAAGATTCACATTGTTCATAATGAATTCAAACCAGATGGTTCAGTGTAGTAGTCTACAAACACTTTCATAAAGAAATATTACAGCACATCTTGTATTACGAGAAAATCTTTCACTTCTGTTCTGTTATGTATTTCAGCGAGCAGAGAAAGGAGCAAAGAGAACACCGGGAAAAATCTCCAATTGTTATAGGATCTCTGAAGATGTGGAAAAGGGGATTCAGACAGCGTGTGAGGATAAGAGAGTTTTAAATGTAATAATTATACTGTCACAAAAGCAAGATCCAGAAAGTTTAATTATCTTATAAAGTACATGCATGTCGTTGGCTCTGCTTTTCCACGGGAAAACTCTCATACTGTCATTTTACAGCAAAAGGAAGCACATACACAACACTATTAAAGGGTTTCAGCAATTATGTAGGAGGTCCTGCTTTCAGCACTGGCTGGATTCATACATTGCCATTCTACTAGCTTATCCACAAGAAATAACACAGTTATTAAATCAGCTATTTACTCCGTTTTACTATCCTTAATTGTTCACTATTGCATATGGATACAGCTCACATTTAATTCAATTCAATTCAATTTTATTGATATAGCATCTATTCACAACACATCTCAAGGCACTTTACAAAGTGAATTTAATCAAATCATACAGACAGATTGGTCAAAATGTTTCCTAAGGAAACCCAGTAGATTGCATCGAGTCATTGACTTGCAGCATTTACTCCTATTAAAGAGTGTGTAGCCACAGTGGACAGTCGTTGGCTTTGCAAAAAATCCTCGTACAAAGCATGCATGTAACAACAGTGCATGCATTCTCGTTTTTGTCACATTACAACCACCAACTTGAATGTATTTTATTTAGATTTTATGTGAGTGACCAAAATAAAGCAGCACATACTTGTGAGGTGGGATAAAATGCTACATGGTTTTCAAATGTTTGGCAAAGACAAAAGAGAACAGTCCAGCATACATTTGCATTCAGTTCAGCCCCATTTATTCTGATATCCTTAAAAAAAGCCTTCTGAAGGGACCTTAAAACCAAATATGTGCGAATTATTGCCTGTATAAATACAGCTGTTCTCTGAAGGGCTCAGAGGTTTTCATCAGTGAACAAACAGCATCATGAACACCAGCAAGTACAGCAGACAGGTCAGAAGTTGAGGACAAGTTTAAAGCAGGGTTAGGTGATAAAACAATATCCCAAACTTTGAACATTTCACCTAGCACAGTTTACATCATCTGAAAATAAAATTTCCATTATGTACAATATGCTTTATTAAGCTTTCCAAAATCAACTATAGGCATATATATGTAAGATGAAATATTGCCTTTGGCACTATGGAGTATTAATTTTTTTTAAATATTATTTGTTTTCTGGTGCTATTTTTTTCTACCCAGACACTTACCTGCACTGCAATGTGCAGGCAAGTGTCCATGTGGGGTCACCCTTCAATCACTGCAGCATGGTATCAAAAAAACAGAGCAGTTGCTGTCACTGTGCAGATTAGGTGCTAAAAGAGCCACTTGGTCTCAACTTTGAGCAGAACTGAAAGTGTTTTTCCCCAACTCACTGCTCATTGGTGTTGTTTCTGGGCAGGGGCGGTCAAGGTAGGTACTTCTGGTAGGGGGCGCAGGGTTCTCGCCAGTGCATTTCAGCTTAATGGACCGTTACGCTGAAAGTTGTCAAAGTTATGCTGAAATTAGACCATTATGCTAATTTCTTATGAGCGTACTGGTCAGTACGACACGGAACAGGGCAACACGGATGTTTGAGAACCACAAAGAAAAGTCAGTAAAGCTCTTGAACGTGCATCAGTGCAGCTATAAACCTCCCGAACCACATTAGCTATTCTAGCTTTTATTAGCTTGACGAACAGCCCCCTTCAGGCTGCACTATGCAATGCTTCACTTTGGGAATGTCTCCAGGGAACGGAACGACAGACCAGTGCGAGCACCGGCCTCCTGCCTCACAAACACACCCGCGCACCTGCACACCCTCGCCAGCCGTCCACCGTTACACTGAAAAAAATCCTGGTGAGAACCCTGGGGCGGGTAATGACTTCTCTACATAAATCCAGTCATGCCCAGCCGTTTTCCGGACAAAGCGGGGCTGCTTCGCTGACAGCTGAATTCAAGGGAATTACTCAGACATGCATGGGACCTTGTGTTCTCATACCACTTTGGCCCATAGACGTCCTGTGACTACCTGTCCTTTATGTCCTGTTCTCCTCGTGTTCCATGTCCTGTTAATTTTCTTATTGTAATTAAACATCATCAGTATGCTCATACCAAAATCCACTCTGTGCTTTGGTCATCCACCAAATCCACAAAACATGACACTATGTAGGAGACCATCAGCTCTATTTCGACAAAACATTTACTTTCTGTTCTATATGCAAAACACTCCCCCTGTAACAAAACTGACACTGAAGATTATTCTCAGAACAATATCACCACAGTGTCCTTTGGTGGTGGCACCATCATGCTGTGGGGATCCAATTCTTCAGCAGAGACAGAGAGGCCAGTCAGAGTTGAACGGTCAGTGGATAGAGCTAATCACAAGATGCCTGGAAGAAAACCACGAAATAACAGCCAGACCCACAAAAATACTGGTTTATATAAAAAGCCTATCACTGTAGGTACACCTGGTCCGGCGTTCTGTTAACTGTGACATCATCCAGAGAAGACGGCTCACCCGCTATTACCATCTAACGTAGAACAGATTACTGGATCAATGTGTGTTTCTGTGCTTTTTTGTCTCTCTTGTTGTGTCTCTGCTTTGTCTTCTTTAACCCCCAGTCGGTCGAGGCAGGTGACCGTTCATACTGAGCCTGGTTCTGCTGGAGGTTTTCCTTCCCGTTAATGGGGAGTTTTTCTTCTCACTGTCACTTCATGCTTGCTCAGTATGAGGGATTGCTGCAAAGCCATGTACAATGCAGACGACTCTCCCTGTGGCTCTACACTTCTCCAGGAGTGAATGCTGCTTGTCGGGACTTTGATGCAATCAACTGGTTTCCTTGTATAGGACATTTTTGACTAATCTGTATAATCTGACCCAATCTATATAATCTGATTGAATTTGACATTGTAAAGTGCCTTGAGATGACATGTTTCATGAATTGGCGCTATATAAATAAAATTGAATTCAATTGAATTGAATTGAACTGGCCAAGTTAAGGCCCAGATCTAAATCACATTAAATTATGTGCCAAGATTTAAACAATAATCTTCACAGATGCTTTCAATTTATTCTGACCATGAACTATTTTGCAAAGAAGAACGAATAGGGGAAAAAAAAAACAATCTGGAGAGCAGTTATAGAGACAGGAGCCTAAAGACCTTCTGCAATGATCTAAAAATTGTTGTCACAGTAAGGCTGATTGCCGTGGCATGCCATGCTTTAAAGGTTTTTATTCATAATTCCCATTTGAAAACCATTCACAAAACATGAAAAAGGTCAAGGGGTGTCAAAACCTTTACAAATGTACTATACTACACCGTTCTGTTCCAGAGTGCTCATTGCTAAATATAAAATGCATAAATTAATAATCTGCTGGGTTTCCTTAGATAGGAATCCTTTTGATGAGTCTGTCTGTATGATTTGATTAAATTTGACTTTGTAAAGTGTCTTGAGATGACATGTGTTGTGAATTGGTGCTACATAAATAAAATTTAATTGAATAGATCTAATTGAGCCTCTATATTGATTGATCAAAGTTTGGACCAATTGGCTAGCTTGTTTTTTCTTATTTATATATTATTTAAGTTTATTTATTGTTCTGCAACCTGCTTGCCTACATCCTACTGTCTGTGTTTAAGTCCCTCCAAAACAATCTGTGACAATAAACGCAATAAATATTGCCTAACACTCATATTTCCCTCTCTAAACACTTCCTTTTGAAGAAAATGCACAGAATAAGGTTTGCATTCCTACACCTACCAGTAACAGTTGATAAAGAAGCTACAGGGCATCTGGGAATATTATTTCAAAACATCAGGGCGATGCTGCTTCTGCCTCCACCCACCAGATCAACAGATTAGATCCTTTACAGAAGCACAAACTCTACAAATCTAAAATAAATAAATAAAAGAAACTGAGAGAACCACCAGAGAATTTGCAGGCGGGAAACTGTAAATTAAGGAACTCTCACTTGCGCTGCGCTCCCCTCTTCCCAGGCAGGTCGACAAACAGAAATCCTCTGGATCGGCACCCCGGCATGAAGCAGAATGTAGGAGTGCCGATGAATGTGCAATTGAATATGCTTGCACACATGAGGGCAGTCTTTTTTTACAGATGATGATATGTGTGAACAGATAACTGGACTGAGGCATATGCTGCCAGAGTAAGAAAACCCGAAGTCGTCTAAAAAGTACATTTGACAAAAAAATTAATTTCGCAGACTTGGCCAGCAGCATGCTGTGTCCTTGTGTTGAGCTTTAAACTTGACTCCCGGAATTCATTATGTTCCGTAAATCACTTACTTAACCATATTTGAATCAGTGCAGGAAGGGGCAAGAGGTGAGAATAAATCTTTTTGTTGGCCTTGCTTAAAAAGACTACATAGTGTGTATCTTCCTTTCAAGGGCTTTATTCACACACATCCTTGAAGAGCTTGATCTGTAGATAAGAAATAGGAGTTTTAGCCCTCAAAGCAAAATGGAATTCAAACTCTTTGCCAGCCCTCTGAAGCTGTTGGAAATATTTTACTGATGTATTTTCCTGGACAAGAAGGTTCGTTATTTCGGTATGGGTCATTACGTCAAATTTCAGAGTTAATTTTAAAGTAGGTAAAACCCATTGAGGTCAGTATTCAACTTATATGATGTGTGCAAAATAAATGTTCCGAGCTCCTCCTCAAGGCTTTTCATTTACACTGCCAGGATAAACAATGTCTGTATTTATATGGAACACCTTTAGCTAATTCAATACAGGGTCACAAATCAATACCAGTGTGCAGTTATTTCATTATGGTACATTGCATGTAACACAACGTCCCCCCTTACCGTTATAGAAGCACTGGTTTTCTTAATAAAGGCAGGTAAGGAATTAGATGAAGATAAAACTGTATGTAAGGCTGAGAGATATGCATACAGATCAGGTTTCAGGTTAGCTCCTATTGAATGATGAAGATGCTTCGCAAACCAACAAAATGGAGCCATTCAGATCTAATCTCATAACTAAAGGTTTGACGTGGGTCTGACGCTGATGATGACGATGTGCACTGATAGACGAGAGATAGACTTGCTAAAGCCAGTTTAAAATGTCACTACCATAACAGTTTATTCTGTTTTTTTAAACAGTTATGAAACGCTCTTTTAATAATATATTTAACTATTATACATTTTTTAACTGTAGAGTTCTATTTGCATTTTTTTATTACTGCTTATATTTAGTTGGTGTATTTGTGTGCCTTCATTTGCTGCGATATACTGAATTCCCCTAGTGAAGGACAGCTAAAGGATTATTCTATTCTATATTTGACTGCTGTTCCACACACAGTGCTTCTGCAATCTTAATTAGACAAAATCGGTATTGACATGTCAAACCTTGCCAGATTGTTTATCTGTGAGAATATCACATCAGCACAACTGTATACATGGCTGTCAGTGTAATCACTTATCAAATACCAATGTGTATATCTATGTCAACAGAGATTCCATGTTAAAAGATGCAATTTATGAGTTCACAGCTTCCAAATTTGTCTTCCTGAGAGGACAGTCTAAACAGTATGGCTACGCATGATTGGACAGGGGCTGTCACCAAAAAAAGACTCTCTTTTGTCTACTGGAAAAACTGCTACAATTAAATCTGTGGGGCTAAACTGAAAAAAGAAGTACTGATTTTAACATGTTGGCGACCCTACTGCGACTGGAAGAAACTTTTCATGGATGTGCATCTACCTCTACATACAAAAATAATTTCAGTAGAAAACGAAAAAATCTTGCATATTTAGGTTACATTTCCAATAAAGATTACTTTTTCCTGAATATCATAAATGAATCAGTCTCATAGTCACAGATTTATATAAAAACTATTCATTAGTTGCACATGTTTTTGAGCAGTGTTTTTTAAGCAAAAGCCAGAAAACCTTTATGTTGTGCTTTTTCAGAAAATCTTCAATGTTATATTTGCCATAATAGATACAAACACTATCCATACAAACAAGGCTTTTCTCTACTAAATCATTATGTCCTTGTAACGTATTACCAAAGCTTATATGTTGCAAGTCTCTGTCTCTTATTTTTGTTTTCAGGGCCTGTAAGCTAAAAATTATGGAGTCATTGAGATAAGGGATGGGAATCGAAAACCGGTTCCTGTTCAGAACCGGTTCCGTGTGTTCCAATTCCATGGCACCATTTGGCAACTCGCTTTATGATTCTCTTATCGATTCCAGGCAGCACCAGAGCCGGGTAGCACAACTTATGTCACGTTTTTTACGCAAGTTACGCACACGGCATTCAGTAAGCAAGTACGACGTGACCAGGCGTAAGTCTAGAAAAGCAAAACAAAATAAATGCCGCCCCATCGGGTAAAGCGATTGAAAGTTTGGCTTCATTTTAAAGCAGAAGTCCGGTCAACAAGGAAAAATCAGTGGATCATTAGCTATCCCTAAATCTAATACATTTGTGGTGATTAAATGAATTTAGCGTTAATCAATAAGAAAATAAAAGCATAAACTGGCGTCTCGATCACTGTGTATGGGGGCTGCCATTATTGCCCAAATATGGGCAATAATGGCCACCCGACATCACATCATGTGATGTAATGTCGCATTAAGGCACTGCGCTCTACAACAACAATTATTTTGAATTTCCAGAGGACTTCACCATTGAAATTTGCGACAGCTATTTTTGAAGCAACAATGTCCACGTGCATGGCCGTTGGATGTTCCAATACATCGGGTAAAAGTGAAAAAAAACATTTGTTTTTTTCACCTTTCCCCTTCATGATCCACCAGGGGCTTTTTGTTCGATTGCCAACTTGCCATCGAACTTCTAGCCGGAGAAAAAAACGTCGTCTGTAGCCAATATTTCGAAGAAGAATATCTTCAAGATGACATGAGGGCGAGACTTTTCGGTAGGTTTTTTTTTATAATGTAGAATTTGCGGGGACAAATGTTTACCCGACCAGAGGGGCGGAGTGATACGGTACACTCTGAAAGGATGCTCACTGTTGCGAAGCCCACTTATTTAATGCGACTTTGCTCTTCTTTTTTCTAAAGTCGCTTGTAAATTTCATGAAATTTTCTGAAAGTGAAGTTGATTGTTTGGGCTTTAAATAAGTGGCACTAAAATATCCCTCCGCCTCATAATGCACTGCAGCTCATCCTGACAGGAGCAGAGTAAAGGCAGAAGGAGCCTCTCTGCCCGTATTTTCTGCAGTTTACGTTTGCAATATGATAACTGCTGAAAGTAGATTAGGCGGTGCAGATCACCATTTTGAGCATAGATTGGTTGGAAAGATGAGTTTTATGCTCATCTTGTAACATTGCAGAACCTAACCTATAAACCGTACTTTATTGTTTATTTGTTGTCTTTTTATGTCTCTAAAATGTCAAATTATTATTACTTTAAATTTAAATGCTTAATGCCATGTCTATTTTTGTTTAAGAGGTTAAAAAAAAATTTCCCCAAATTGGAATAGATAAGAGAATCGATAAAGAATTGAATAATTTCACAGAACCGATAAGGGAATCGTAATCGTGAAAATCTTATCAATTCCCAACCCTAATTGAGATATAGCTCTAGCTGATTTAACCTCGAAAGTTGTATTGTTTCACATCAGCATTTTTCAAAACATTACAGGAAATTTTAACAAAAATCCTACTAGCTAATTTTGCCATTTAACAGTGACATTAAGGATGAGTGTTGTGTCTAGCAAAACACTGTCTCACTAAATATGTTTAAACAAGGGGAAGACTGTTGCCAAAGAGCTTCCATGACTAAACCTAGCTAATCCCTGTGTGTGAATGCACCCTGAGCCTGAGCACCAGGAATTTAATGAACACGACAGCATGTACCAAAAAGTCCACAAATGTCTTGGCTGGTGGACCTTGCTCTTTCTCACAGTTTGCCAGTCATGTCTCTTACCAAAACTCACTTTTGTTCAGACATACTGCAAATGATGTCACTCAGAACGTTCATATAAATCGTTTTAACACAGTTCTGTCCGTGGATCAAAAACTTCAAACCTAGTCATCACGCCAAAGCCAATATGAGATTTCTAATAAATACTTAAATTTTTTTGTCTTGTCTAGCATTGCAAATGATCAGAATCAGAGTCAGAATCAGCTTTTTTTGGCTCACATCGTAACAGAGGTATACATTTATAAACAGTATTTTTTGTTATTTGTAAAAGAAAATAGAAAAAAAGAGGTTGTGAATTGTGAAAATATACTTCTTTTGGACCAAAACAGTGTAGCTGACTACTCAGGCCGTAAGGTGTTCATTGTATTCATAACAGAGACAGCCTGGGGAAACAGACCGTCTCTGATGATGCAAAATATGTCCCCTTCATCTTCAGTTATGTGCAAAGCTGGTAGAAGTAGTCTCCAGGAGACATAAAACTGTAATGACTGGGAAAGGTGTTTCTACAAAGTACAGAGTTGAGGCATGGGGGCTAAATACCAATATACACCACTTTCAGGCATTTAATTATAGTAAGAAAAATAGAAAAAACAGTGTGTCCACTTCTCAATGAAGTACTATTTATGTTGTTATACACAACATATATGTTACAGTTTGTGGTTGCATGAAGCAGTTCCAAGTGATATGAGCAATTATCCAAGGCCCTGTATCATGATCGAAATTATCAGACTATTTTAACATATGCAAAATCCACTTTCTTAGGCTTTGAATAAATTTGTGTGTATTTGGAGTTTCTAGTAATACAGAAACACTTAATGTAGTCTTTCCAGGTGCTGCGTAAATATCTTTATATTCTTTTTAGGTCATACTTTTCAAGCCATTTTTCTCAGTTTCCTGTTACGTTTTTGAAGAATTCCGTCACGCTATTTGCTGCGGAGCTCCTGAAAAAGGTGTTATCAGTTTCACAAATCCGCCATTTTGATTTATCGGAGCACTTTTGTAGTCCAAGCGGAAGGACACAGGCAACAAGTGAATAAGTCAAAATGTTCAGTTGTGCATTACACCATTCCCCAACATACTACAAAAAATGGCCGATCGGGTGGAGTGGTACACTCTGCAACCTGAAGGGGGCAGGGTGTTAACTGCTTCCTTTAGATTTAAAGAGAGAGCTCCAAAACAAGTTGCTCTCAGACGTGCCTCAGAGCAGGGGTAATAAAAAAAAGGGGAAGGTGGGGGTAAATAACGAGGAATTGAAACCAAAGCATTGCAGTTCCACTTTTTATAGACCACAACTGAATGATTTCAATGAGAAAGAAGGAAGAACAAAAAAACATATGTCCCCTTTAAATTCTTCTTGCCTATGCCGTTCTGACACTTTCCTTGACTTGAACTCTGACTCAATACAATGACCATCGTAGAAAGGGCCAATGGCTTGAGGGGAATGGTAAAGGACAGTGGCATGAAAAAAACTTTTTGTCATTTGTCCTTGGC